>NC_140061.1:212372-356245 GCF_963513975.1 Fringilla coelebs
TGTCCAGCAGTGGTCAGTGGATGTCCAGCAGTGGTCAGTGGATGTCCAGCAGTGGTCAGCGATGTCCAGCCGATGTCCAGCAGTGACCAGCAGTCAGTAGGCGTGGTTGGAGGGTGGTCAGCAGGTGGTCAGTGGATGTCCAGCAGATGTCCAGCAGTGGTCAGTGGATGGTCAGTGGATGTCCAGTGGATGTCCAGCCGATGTCCAGCCGATGTCCAGCAGTGGTCAGTGGATGTCCAGCCGATGTCCAGCCGATGTCCAGCAGTGGTCAGCGATGACCAGCGGTCAGTAGGTGTGGTTGGTGGGTGGTCAGTAGATGGTCAGTGGATGTCCAGCAGCGGTCAGTGGATGTCCAGCAGCGGTCAGTGGATGGTCAGCCGATGTCCAGCCGATGTCCAGCAGTGACCAGCAGTCAGTAGGCGTGGTTGGAGGGTGGTCAGTGGGTGTCCAGCAGTGGTCAGCGGGTGTCCAGCAGTGGTCAGCGATGACCAGCGGTCAGTAGGTGTGGTTGGTGGGTGGTCAGTGGATGTCCAGCAGTGGTCAGTGGGTGTCCAGCCAATGTCCAGCAGATGTCCAGCAGTGGTCAGCGATGTCCAGCAGATGTCCAGCAGTGACCAGCGGTCAGTAGGCGTGGTTGGAGGGTGGTCAGCAGGTGGTCAGTGGATGTCCAGCAGGTGTCCAGCCGATGTCCAGCAGTGACCAGCGGTCAGTAGGTGTGGTTGGAGGGTGGTCAGTAGATGGTCAGTGGATGTCCAGCAGATGTCCAGCAGTGGTCAGTGGATGTCCAGCAGTGTCCAGCAGTGTCCAGCAGTGGTCAGTGGATGTCCAGCAGTGTCCAGCAGTGGTCAGTGGATGTCCAGCAGTGTCCCAGCAGTGTCCAGCAGTGGTCAGTGGGTGTCCAGCAGATGTCCAGCAGTGGTCAGTGGGTGTCCAGCAGTGTCCAGCAGTGGTCAGTGGGTGTCCAGCAGTGTCCAGCAGTGTCCAGCAGTGGTCAGTGGGTGTCCAGCAGTGTCCAGCAGTGGTCAGTGGGTGTCCAGCAGTGTCCAGCAGTGTCCAGCAGTGGTCAGTGGGTGTCCAGCAGATGTCCAGCAGTGGTCAGTGGGTGTCCAGCAGTGTCCAGCAGTGGTCAGTGGGTGTCCAGCAGTGTCCAGCAGTGTCCAGCAGTGGTCAGTGGGTGTCCAGCAGTGTCCAGCAGTGGTCAGTGGATGTCCAGCCGATGTCCAGCAGTGACCAGCAGTCAGTAGGCGTGGTTGGTGGGTGGTCAGCAGGTGGTCAGTGGATGGTCAGTGGATGTCCAGCAGTGGTCAGTGGATGTCCAGCAGTGGTCAGTGGATGGTCAGTGGGTGTCCAGCCGATGTCCAGCAGATGACCAGCAGTGGTCAGTAGCGGTCAGTAGGCGTGGTTGGTGGGTGGTCAGTGGATGGTCAGTGGATGTCCAGCAGTGGTCAGTGGATGTCCAGCAGTGGTCAGTGGATGTCCAGCCGATGTCCAGCCGATGTCCAGCAGTGACCAGCGGTCAGTGGTCAGTAGGCGTGGTTGGAGGGTGGTCAGTGGATGGTCAGCGGGTGTCCAGCAGTGGTCAGTGGATGTCCAGCCGATGTCCAGCAGTGGTCAGTGGATGTCCAGCAGTGGTCAGTGGATGTCCAGCAGTGGTCAGTGGATGTCCAGCAGTGGTCAGTGGATGTCCAGCAGGTGTCCAGCCGATGTCCAGCAGATGACCAGCGATGACCAGCGGTCAGTGGTCAGTAGGCGTGGTTGGACACGAACAGGGACTCGCTGGCCGCCGCCCCCGCGGTGCCGCTGGGGGTGTACTTACCCTGGCAGGCCAGGGAGTTGGCCTGGGGACAGAGGGGACATCAGGGACAGCAGGGACAGCAGGGGACAGTGGGGACAGTGGGGACACTGGGGACACTGGGGACAGTGGGGACATTGGGGACATTGGGGACATTGGGGACATTGGGGACATTGGGGACATTGGGGACATTCTCTCCATGGCCAACGCAACCCAATGAACGCCTGACGTCCCTCAATGTCCCCAAGTCCCCTCAATGTCCCCAAGTCCCCTCAATGTCCCCAATGTCCCCAATGTCCCCAAGGTGTCCCCAAGACCCCAAATGTCCCCAATTGTCCCCAGTCACCCTCCAAACCCCCCTCAGATGTGGCTCCACCTCTCCATGGTCAACCCAACCCAACGAACCCCCAACGCCCCTCAACATCCCCAACGTCCCCAATGTCCCCAATTGTCCCCAAGTGTCCCCAATGTCCCCAAGGTGTCCCCAATGTCCCCAGAGTGTCCCCAATGTCCCCAAGACCCCAAACATCCCCACCTCACCCTCCAAACCCCCCTCAGATGTGGCTCCACCTCTCCATGGCCGACCCAACCCAACCAACGCCCAACACCCCTCGTGTCCCCACGCCCCCGAGGTGTCCCCGAGGTGTCCTCAAGGTGTCCCCAAGGTGTCCCCAATGTCCCCAAGTGCCACCTACCAGGGCTCTCTTGACGTACTCCTCCTGGGCCGCCTTGGTGTTGTCCTTCTTGCCGCCCCAGGCCTTGAGGGCCGAGGCCTGCAGGGCGCGGCCGTAGGAGAAGGTCAGAGCCCAGGGCCGCGGCAGCGGGCAGCGGTTGATGGCGTTGAGGTTGATGGAGGCCTCCTCCTCACTCTGACCCCCTGACAGGAACGTGATCCCTGAGGGGACAGTGAGGGGACAGTGAGGGGACAGCCTGGGGACAGCCAGATGGCTCAGGGACACGGGAATGGCACAGGGACACGGATATGGCACAGGGACATGGGGACAGCGGTTGATGGCGTTGAGGTTCAGGGAGGCTCCTCCTCGCTCTGACCCCTGACAGGAACGTGATCCCTGAGGGGACACACAGGGGACATCATCAGGACAGCCTGGGGACAGCCTGGGGACAGCCAGATAGCCCAGACACAGCTCAGGGACACCGGGGACATGGGGACATGGGGACAGCGGTTGGTGGCGTTGAGGTTCAGAGAGGCTCCTCCTCGCTCTGACCCCTGACAGGAACGTGATCCCTGAGGGGACACACAGGGGACAATGTGACATCAGCCTGGGGACAGTCACATAGCCCAGACACAGCTCAGGGACACGGGAATGGCACAGGGACACGGGGACACCGGGGACAGCGGTTGATGGCGTTGAGGTTCAGGGAGGCTCCTCCTCGCTCTGACCCCCTGACAGGAACATGATCCCTGAGGGGACAATGTGACATCACTGTGACATCACTGTGACATCAGTCTGGGGACAGCCAGATGGCTCAGGGACACGGGTATGGCACAGGGACACCGGGGACATGGGGACATGGGGACAGCGGTTGATGGCGTTGAGGTTGATGGAGGCCTCCTCCTCGCTCTGACCCCCTGACAGGAACGTGATCCCTGAGGGGACACACAGGGGACATCGTCAGGACAGCCTGGGGACAGTGACACAGCCCAGACACAGCTCAGGGACACGGGTATGGCACAGGGACACCGGGGACATGGGGACACTGGGGACAGCGGTTGGTGGCGTTGAGGTTCAGGGAGGCTCCTCCTTGCTCTGAGCCCCTGACAGGAACGTGATCCCTGAGGGGACAGTGTGACATCACTGTGACATCAGCCTGGGGACAGTCACATAGCCCAGACACAACTCAGGGACACCAGGGACACCGGGGACATGGGGACACTGGGGACAGCGGTTGGTGGCACTGAGGTTCAGAGAGGCTCCTCCTCGCTCTGACCCCTGACAGGAACGTGATCCCTGAGGGGACACACAGGGGACATCAGTCTGGGGACAGCCAGATAGCCCAGACACAGCTCAGGGACACGGGAATGGCACAGGGACATGGGGACATGGGGACAGCGGTTGATGGCATTGAGGTTCAGGGAGGCTCCTCCTCGCTCTGACCCCCTGACAGGAACGTGATCCCTGAGGGGACAATGTGACATCACTGTGACATCACTGTGACATCAGTCTGGGGACAGCCAGATGGCTCAGGGACACAGATATGGCACAGGGACATGGGGACACTGGGGACAGCGGTTGATGGCGTTGAGGTTCAGGGCGGCTCCTCCTCGCTCTGAGCCCCTGACAGGAACGTGATCCCTGAGGGGACACACAGGGGACAGTGTGACATCAGTCTGGGGACACTCAGATGGCTCAGGGACACGGATATGGCACAGGGACATGGGGACACTGGGGACAGCGGTTGGTGGCACTGAGGTTCAGAGAGGCTCCTCCTCGCTCTGACCCCTGACAGGAACGTGATCCCTGAGGGGACAGTGAGGGGACAGTGTGACATCAGTCTGGGGACAGCCAGATAGCCCAGACACAGCTCAGGGACACCGGGGACATGGGGACATGGGGACAGCGGTTGATGGCGTTGAGGTTCAGGGAGGCTCCTCCTCACTCTGACCCCTGACAGGAACGTGATCCCTGAGGGGACAGTGAGGGGACACTGTGACATCACTGTGACATCAGTCTGGGGACAGCCAGATGGCTCAGGGACACGGATATGGCACAGGGACACGGATATGGCACAGGGACACTGGGGACAGCGGTTGATGGCGTTGAGGTTCAGAGAGGCTCCTCCTCGCTCTGAGCCCCTGACAGGAACGTGATCCCTGAGGGGACACACAGGGGACAGTGAGGGGACATCAGTCTGGGGACACTGGGACAGGCTGGGGACAGCCAGATGGCTCAGGGACACGGGTATGGCACAGGGACACTGGGGACACTGGGGACACTGGGGACAGCGGTTGGTGGCACTGAGGGACAGTGACACCTCCTCCTCGCTCTGACCCCTGACAGGAACGTGATCCCTGAGGGGACACACAGGGGACACTGAGGGGACAGTGTGACATCACTGTGACATCAGCCTGGGGACACTGGGACAGCTCAGGGACACAGGGACAGTGACAGTGACACAGAGGTGACACTGACCTGGCACGGCGGGTGGTACGGTGTGGTGCAGCGCTGTCACCGTTGCCATGGCACACAGTGACAGTGACACACAGTGACACACAGTGACACACAGGTGACACTGACCTGGCACGGCGGGTGGCACTGTCCTGCGCAGCGCTGTCACCGTTGCCATGGCACACAGTGACACACAGTGACAGTGACACACAGGTGACACTCACCTGGCACGGCGGGTGGCACCGTCCTGCGCAGCGCTGTCACCGTTGCCATGGCACACAGTGACAGTGACAGTGACACACAGGTGACACACAGGTGTCACTCACCAGGGACAGCGGGTGGCACCGTCCTGCGCAGCGCTGTCACCGTTGCCATGGCACACAGTGACACACAGTGACAATGGCACACAGTGACACACAGTGACAGTGACACAGAGGTGACAATGACAGTGACACTCACCAGGGACAGCGGGTGGCACCGTCCTGCGCAGCGCTGTCACCGTTGCCATGGCACACAGTGACACACAGTGACAGTGACAGTGACAATGGCACACAGTGACACACAGTGACAATGACACAGAGGTGACACAGGTGTCACTCACCAGGGACGGCGGGTGGCACCGTCCTGCGCAGCGCCATCACCGTTGCCATGGCACACAGTGACACACAGTGACAGTGACACAGAGGTGACACTGACCTGGCACGGCGGGTGGCACCGTCCTGCGCAGCGCGGTCACCGTTGCCATGGCACACAGTGACACACAGTGACAGTGACACACAGTGACAGTGACACAGAGGTGACACAGAGGTGACACAGGTGTCACTCACCAGGGACAGCGGGTGGCACCGTCCTGCGCAGCGCTGTCACCGTTGCCATGGCACACAGTGACACACAGTGACAGTGACAGTGACACACAGTGACACACAGTGACACACAGGTGACAATGACAATGACACTCACCAGGGACAGCGGGTGGCACCGTCCTGCGCAGCGCCGTCACCGTTGCCATGGCACACAGTGACACACAGTGACAGTGACACACAGGTGACACAGAGGTGACACTGACCTGGCACGGCGGGTGGCACTGTCCTGCGCAGCGCTGTCACCGTTGCCATGGCACACAGTGACACACAGTGACACACAGGTGACAATGACAGTGACACTGACCTGGCACGGCGGGTGGCACCGTCCTGCGCAGCGCTGTCACCGTTGCCATGACACACAGTGACACACAGTGACACACAGTGACAGTGACACAGGTGACAATGTCACTCACCAGGGACAGCGGGTGGCACCGTCCTGCGCAGCGCTGTCACCGTTGCCATGGCACACAGTGACACACAGTGACAATGGCACACAGTGACACACAGTGACAGTGACACAGAGGTGACAATGACAGTGACACTCACCTGGCACGGCGGGTGGCACCGTCCTGCGCAGCGCTGTCACCGTTGCCATGGCACACAGTGACACACACTGACAATGACACACAGTGACAATGACACTGACCTGGCACGGCGGGTGGCACTGTCCTGTGCAGCGCTGTCACCGTTGCCATGGCACACAGTGACACACAGTGACACACAGTGACAGTGACACACAGTGACAGTGACACAGAGGTGACACACAGGTGACACAGGTGACACTCACCAGGGACAGCGGGTGGCACTGTCCTGCGCAGCGCCGTCACCGTTGCCATGGCACACAGTGACACACAGTGACACAGAGGTGACAATGACACACAGGTGACACTGACCTGGCACGGCGGGTGGCACCGTCCTGCGCAGCGCGGTCACCGTTGCCATGGCGATCTCCTCGGGGCTGTACTTGGTGGCACAGGCGTGTCCCGCTGTCACCATGTTGGGCTTCAGCAGCGTCCCCTCCAGGTACACGTGGTGGTCACTGAGCGCCTTGTACACCGCTGCCAGGACCTGGGGGGGACATTGGGGACATCATTGGGGACATTGGGGACATCAGTGACATCATTGGGGACATCATCAGTGACATCAGTGACATCATTGGTGTCCCCTCCAGGTACACGTGGTGGTCACTGAGGGCTTTGTACACGGCTGCCAGGACCTGGGGACAGTGGGGACATCATTGGGGACATTGGGGACATCATCAGTGACATCATTGGGGACATGAGTGACATCATTGGTGTCCCCTCCAGGTACACGTGGTGGTCACTGAGGGCTTTGTACACCGCTGCCAGGACCTGGGGACAGCATTGGGGACATTGGGGACATCAGTGACATCATTGGGGACATGAGTGACATCATTGGGGACATGAGTGACATCACTGGGGACATGAGTGACATCAGTGACATCATCAGTGACATCATTGGTGTCCCCTCCAGGTACACGTGGTGGTCACTGAGGGCTTTGTACACCGCTGCCAGGACCTGGGGACATCATTGGGGACATCACTGGGGACATCATCAGTGACATCATTGGTGTCCCCTCCAGGTACACGTGGTGGTCACTGAGCGCCTTGTACACGGCTGCCAGGACCTGGGGACAGTGGGGACATTGGGGACATCATTGGGGACATCAGTGACATCCTTGGTGTCCCCTCCAGGTACACGTGGTGGTCACTGAGCGCCTTGTACACCGCTGCCAGGACCTGGGGACAGTGGGGACATCATTGGGGACATCATCAGTGACATCATTGGGGACATGAGTGACATCAGTGACATCATTGGGGACATTGGGGACACCGAGGTCTTTGTACACCACTGCCAGGACCTGGGGACATTGGGGACATCATTGGGGACATTGTCAGTGACATCATCAGTGACATCACTGGGGACACTGAGGGCCCTGTACACGGCTGCCAGGACCTGGGGACATCAGTGACATCATCAGTGACATCATCAGTGACATCACTGGGGTCACTGAGGGCCCTGTACACGGCTGCCAGGACCTGGGGACAGAGCAGGGACATTGGGGACATCATTGGGGACAGCGCTGGGGACACGCCAGGTGCCACCACCCCCTGTCCAGGTGCCACCAAACCCCCTCAGATGCCACCAAACACCCCCAGGTGTCACCAAACCCTGTCCAGGTGTCACCTCCTGGTGTCACCAACCACCGCAGGACACCTGGGGGTGACACTGGGACACCTTGGGGACACCTGGAGGTGACACCAGGACAGGCTGGAGACACCTGGAGGTGACACTGGGACACCTTGGGGACACCTGGGGGTGACTCAAAGCCACCCAGGTGCCACCAAACCCTGTCCAGGTGTCACCAAACCCCCTCAGGTGCCACCTCCTGGTGTCACCCCGCACGGCGAGGACCCCTGGGGACACGTGGGGACACTTGGGGACACGTGGGGACACTTGGGGACACGTGGGGGTGGCACTGACCTTCTCGGTGACGTACTGGCACGTCTTGAGGTCGTGGTCACCGTCCGGGAGGATCTCGGGCTCCACGATGGGGACAATGCCATTCTGGGGACATTGGGGACATTGGGGACATGTGAGACATTGGGGACATTGGGGACACGATGGGGACAATGCCATTCTGGGGACATTGGGGACATTGGGGACAGTGGGGACATTGGGGACATTGGGGACATTGGGGACATTGGGGACATCAGGGACATCGGGGACACGATGGGGACAATGCCGTTCTGGGGACAGTGGGGACATCGAGGGGACATGTGAGACAGGGGGGACACTGGGGACATTGGGGACAGGATGGGGACAATGCCATTCTGGGGACATTGGGGACATGGGGGACATGTCAGACAGGGGGGACACTGGGGACATTGGGGACATTGGGGACATCAGGGACAGTGGGGACACGATGGGGACAATGCCATTCTGGGGACATTGGGGACATTGGGGACATGTCAGACAGGGGGGACATTGGGGACATCAGGGACATCGGGGACACGATGGGGACAATGCCGTTCTGGGGACAGTGGGGACATCGAGGGGACATGTGAGACAGGGGGGACACTGGGGACACGATGGGGACAATGCCATTCTGGGGACACCAAGGGGACATTGGGGACATGTGAGACAGGGGGACAGTGGGGACAATGCCATTCTGGGGACATTGGGGACATGTCAGACAGGGGGACACGATGGGGACAATGCCATTCTGGGGACATTGAGGGGACAGTGGGGACATGTGAGACAGGGGGGACACTGGGGACACGATGGGGACAATGCCATTCTGGGGACAGAGGGGACAGTGGGGACATGTCAGACAGGGGGGACACTGGGGACATTGGGGACATTGGGGACACGATGGGGACAATGCCATTCTGGGGACATTGGGGACATTGGGGACATGTCAGACAGGGGGGACATTGGGGACATTGGGGACATTGGGGACACGATGGGGACAATGCCGTTCTGGGGACATTGAGGGACATGTCAGCCAGGGGGGACATCAGGGACACTGGGGACATTGGGGACAGTGGGGACACGGGGAGGGGACCCTGGGGAAGGCACAGGGGACAGGTGGGGACAGTAGGGGAGGAGCCAAGGGCACTGAGGGGCCACCAACCCTCGCTGTCACCAACCCCTCTAAGTGCCACCAAACCCTCCCTAAGTGCCACCAACCCTCTCTAGGTGCCACCAAACCCTCTCTAGATGCCACCAAACCCCCTCAAGATGTCCCCAAACCCTCCCTAAGTGCCACCAAACCCTCTCTAGATGCCACCAAACCATCCCCAAGTGCCACCAAACCCCTCCAGGTGTCACCAAACCCCCTCTAAGTGCCACCAAACCCCTCCAGGTGCCACCAAACCCCTCCAGGTGCCACCAAACCATCCCCAATTGCCACCAAACCATCCTTAAGTGTCACCAACCCTCTCCAGGTGCCACCCAACCTTCTCCAAGTGCCACCAAACCCCCTCTAGATGCCACCAAACCCCCTTTAAGTGCCACCAACCCTCTCTAAGTGTCACCAAACCATCCCTAGATGCCACCAAACCCCTCCAGGTGCCACCAAACCCTCTCTAAGTGCCACCAAACCATCCCCAAATGCCACCAAACCCTTTCCAGGTGCCACCAACCCTGCCAGGTGTCACCAAACCCTCTCTAAGTGCCACCAAACCCCGTCTAGGTGTCACCAAACCCATTCTAGATGCCACCAAACCCTCTCTAAGTGCCACCAAACCGTCTCTAGATGCCACCAACCCTCTCTAAATGCCACCAAACCCCTCCAGGTGCCACCAAACCCAATCCAGGTGCCACCAAACCCTGTCTAAGTGCCACCAAACCCCTCCAGCTGCCACCAAACCCCCTCTAAGTGCCACCAACCCTAAGTGCCACCAAACCATCCCCAAGTGCCACCAAACCCTCTCCAGGTGCCACCAAACCATCCCCAAGTGCCACCAAACCCCTCCAGGTGCCACCAACCCTCTCCAGGTGCCACCAAACCCTCCCTAAGTGCCACCAAACCCTCTCCAGGTGCCACCAACCCTCTCCAGGTGCCACCAAACCCCCTCTAAGTGCCACCAAACCATCCCTAAGTGCCACCAAACCAAATCCAGGTGCCACCAAACCCTTGGAGGTGCCACCAAACCCCCTCCAGGTGCCACCAACCCTCTCCACGTGTCACCAAACCCTCCCTAAGTGCCACCAACCCCCTCTAAGTGTCACCAAACCCTCTCTAGATGCCACCAAACCCCCTCCAGGTGCCACCAAACCATCCCTAAGTGTCACCAAACCCTCTCCAGGTGCCACCAAACCCTCCCTAAGTGCCACCAAACCCTCTCTAAGTGCCACCAAATCCTCTCCAGGTGCCACCAAACCCCTCCAGGTGTCACCAAATCCCCTCTAAGTGCCACCAACCCTCTCTAAGTGCCACCAAACCCTCCCAAAATGCCACCAAACCCCTCCAGGTGCCACCAAACCATCTCTAGATGCCACCAAACCCTCTCTAGATGCCACCAAACCCCCTCAAGATGTCCCCAAACCCTCCCTAAGTGCCACCAAACCCCTCCAGGTGCCACCAAACCCCCTCTAAGTGCCACCAAACCCTCTCTAAGTGCCACCAAACCCTCTCTAAGTGCCACCAAACCCCCTCTAAGTGTCACCAAACCCTCTCTAGATGCCACCAAACCCCCTCAAGATGTCCCCAAACCCTCCCTAAGTGTCACCAAACCTTCTCTAAGTGCCACCAAATGCTCTCCAGGTGCCACCAAACCTGGTGCAGTTGCCACCAAACCCTCTGTAGATGCCACCAAACCATCCCTAAGTGCCACCAAACCCCTCCAGGTGTCACCAAACATTCTCTAAGTGCCACCAAACCCCTCCAGGTGCCACCAACCCTGCCAGGTGCCACCAAACCCCTCCAGGTGTCACCAAACCCTCTCCAGCTGCCACCAAAGGCAATCCAGGTGTCACCAAACCCTCTCTAGATGCCACCAAACCCCCTCTGAGTGCCACCAAACCCTCCCTAAGTGCCACCAACCCTCTCTAAGTGCCACCAAACCCCCTCCAGGTGCCACCAAACCATCCCCAAGTGCCACCAAACCCAATCCAAGTGCCACCAATCCCCCTCTAAGTGCCACCAAACCCTCTCTAAGTGCCACCAAACCCTCTCTAGATGCCACCAAACTCCCTCAAGATGTCCCCAAACCCCCTCAAGATGTCCCCAAACCCCCTCAAGATGTCCCCAAACCCCCTCAAGATGTCCCCAAACCCTCTCTAAGTGCCACCAAACCCCCGCCAGCCCCCACCCTTTGATCCCCCCGTCCTGGGGCCAGGCTGGGGATGGGCTGGTGACCCTGGGTGACCCTTGGTGACCCTTGGGGACAGCTGGGGACCCTTGGGGACAGCTGGGGACAGCTGGTGACCTGCTGGCAGATGCTGGCGTAGCGGGCCAGCACGTTGGCGTTCTCCATGACGGCGAGTCACCTCCTGGTGTCCCCAAACACCTCCAGGTGCCACCAAACCATCCCCAAGTGCCACCAAACCCCCTCCAGGTGCCACCAAACCCCCTCTAAGTGCCACCAAACCCCCTCCAGGTGTCACCAAACCCCCTCTAAGTGCCACCAAACCCCCTCTAGATGCCACCAAACCCTCTCCTGCTGCCACCAACCCTCTCTAGGTGCCACCAAACCCTCTCTAAGTGCCACCAAACCCAATCCAAGTGCCACCAAACCCCCTCCAGATGCCACCAAACCCCCTCTAAGTGCCACCAAACCCCCTCTAGATGCCACCTCTTGGTGCCACCTCCCCTGCAGCTCCCTTCCCACACCCTTGGGGACAGTTGGGGACAGCTGGTGACCTGCTGGCAGATGCTGGCGTAGCGGGCCAGCACGTTGGCGTTCTCCATGACGGCGAGGCGCGTGGGCGTGTGCGCCGTGATCTTCAGCACGCAGCGCCACTTGGCAAAGTCAGCGCCGTCCTTCTTGTACTGGGCACAGCGCTCCATCAGCCCATCCAGCCCTGGGGACAGCAGGGGACATTGGGGACATCATCAGGGATTGGGGACATTGGGGACATTGGGGACATTGGGGACATTGGGCACGCAGCGCCACTTGGCAAAGTCAGCGCCGTCCTTCTTGTACTGGGCACAGCGCTCCATCAGCCCATCCAGCCCTGGGGACAGTGGGGACACTCAGGGGACATTGGGGACATCATCAGGGATTGGGGACATTGGGGACATTGGGGACATTGAGGGGGTTTGGGACATTTGGGACATTGGGGACATTGGGGACATTGGGGACATCGGGCACGCAGCGCCACTTGGCAAAGTCAGCGCCGTCCTTCTTGTACTGGGCACAGCGCTCCATCAGGCCATCGAGTCCTGGGGACAGCAGGGGACATTGGGGACACTGGGGACAGCAGGGGACATTGGGGACATTGGGGACATTGGGGACACTGCGGGGACAGGACACATTGGGGACATCGGGGACATCGGGGACATTGGGGACATTCAGGGGACATTGGGGACATCGGGGACATTGGGGACATTGGGGACATTTCAGACATTCGGGACATTCAGGGGGTTTGGGGCATCGGGGACGTTGGGGACATTGGGGACATTGGGGACATTGAGGGGGTTGGGGACATTGGGGACACTGGAGACATTGGGGAGATTCAGGAGGTTTGGGACATTGGGGACATTGGGGACATTGGGGACATTGGGGACATTGGGGACATTGGGGACACACGGAACTGAGGGAGCTCCATGAGCTTGTCCAGCTGTGGGGACATCGGGGACACTGGGGACAGCAGGGGACATCGGGGACATTGGGGACATTCAGGGGACATTGGGGACTTCGGGGACATTGGGGACATTGCAGACATTTGGGACATTCGGGACATTCAGGGGGTTTGGTACATCGGGGACATTGGGGACATTGGGGACATCGGGGACACTCAGGGGACATCGGGGACACTGGGGACATTGGGGACACATGGCACTGAGAGAGATCCATGAGCTTGTCCAGCCGTGGGGACATTGGGGACATTGAGGGGGTTGGGGACATTGGGGACACTGCGGTGGCATCAGGGACACGGTGGTGACACAAGGATGGGGACACCGCGGTGGCATCAGGGACATGGTGGTGACACAAGGATGGGGACACTGCGGTGGCATCAGGGACACGGTGGTGACACAAGGATGGGGACACCGCGGTGGCATCAGGGACATGGTGGTGACACAAGGATGGGGACACTGCGGTGGCATCGGGGACATGGTGGTGACACAGGGATGGGGACACTGCGGTGGCATCGGGGACATGGTGGTGACACAGGGATGGGGACACTGCGGTGGCACTGGGGACACGGTGGTGACACAGGGATGGGGACACTGTGGCGGCATCAGGGACACGGTGGTGACACAGGGATGGGGACACTGCGGTGGCACTGGGGACACGGTGGTGACACAGGGATGGGGACACTGTGGCGGCATCAGGGACACGGTGGTGACACAGGGACGGGGACACTGTGGTGGCATTGGGGACACGGTGGTGACACAGGGATGGGGACACTGTGGTGGCATCAGGGGGGTGACACAGGGATGGGGACACTGCGGTGGCACTGGGGACACGGTGGTGACACAGGGATGGGGACACAGTGATGGTGGCCTTGAGGACAGGGCAGTGACAGGGACACAGCGGCGGTGGCCTTGGGGACACTGTGGTGGTGGCCTTGGGGACAGGGCTGTCACAGGGACATGGCGGCGGTGGCCTTGGGGACAAGGCTGTGACAGGGACACAATGGCGGCGGTGGCCTTGGGGACACGGTGGCGGTGGCCTTGGGGACAGGGCAGTGACAGGGACATGGTGGCGGTGGCCTTGGGGACAGCACTGTCACAGTGACACGGTTGGGGCCTTGGGGACACGGTGGTGGCCCTGGGGACACGGCGGCGGTGGCCTTGGGGACAGGGCAGTGACAGGGACACAATGGTGGCCTTGGGGACACGGTGGTGGCCTTGGGGACAGGGCTGTCACAGTGACACAGCGGTGGTGGCCTCGGGGACACGGCGGTGGCCTTGGGGACAGCGCTGTCACAGTGACACGGTGGCGGTGGTGGCCTTGGGGACACGGTGGCGGTGGCCTTGGGGACAGCGCTGTCACAGTGACACAGTGGTGGCCTTGGGGACACAATGGTGGCCTTGGGGACAGGGCTGTCACAGTGACACAGTGGTGGTGGCCTTGGGGACACGGCGGTGGCCTTGGGGACAGCGCTGTCACAGTGACACAGCGGTGGCCTTGGGGACACGGCGGCGGTGGCCTTGGGGACAGGGCTGTCACAGGGACATGGCAGTGGTGGCCTTGGGGACACGGCGGTGGTGGCCTTGGGGACACAATGGCGGCCTTGGGGACATGGCAGTGACAGGGACACGGCGGCAGTGGCCTTGGGGACACGGCGGTGGTGGCCTTGGGGACACAGTGGTGGTGGCCTTGGGGACAGGGCTGTCACAGGGACACAGCAGTGGTGGCCTTGGGGACACAATGGTGGCCTTGGGGACAGGGCTGTCACAGTGACACAGCGGTGGCCTTGGGGACACGGCGGCGGTGGCCTTGGGGACAGCGCTGTCACAGTGACACAGTGGTGGTGGCCTTGGGGACACGGCGGTGGCCTTGGGGACAGCGCTGTCACAGTGACACAGCGGTGGCCTTGGGGACACGGTGGCGGTGGCCTTGGGGACAGGGCTGTCACAGTGACACAGTGGCGGTGGTGGCCTTGGGGACACGGTGGTGGCCTTGGGGACAGCGCTGTCACTCACCCTGGGTCGTGGTCTCGCCGTTGGTGCCAGCCAGGGGCACCACGCCCTTGTCCACCTGGGGGACGGTGACACGGTCACGGGGACAGCAGGGGACACCGCTGTGTCCCCAAGGTGTCCCCCATGTCCCCAACCTGCTCCTGATGTCCCCAAATGTCCCCAAATGTCCCCAATTGTCCCCACTCACCCTCTGAACCCCCCTCAGATGTGGCTCCACCTCTCCATGGCCAACCCTACTCCAGGAACACCCAATGCCCCTCAATGTCCCCAATGTCCCCAAGGTGTCCCCAACATCTCCAAAATGTCCCCAATGTCCCCAAGGTGTCCCCAAGACCCCAAATGTCCCCAGTTGTCCCCACTCACCCTCTGAACCCCCCTCAGATGTGGCTCCACCTCTCCATGGCTGACCCAACTCAAGGAACACCCAACGCCCCTCAACGTCCCCAATGTCCCAAATGACCCCAAGGTGCCCTCAATGTCCCCAATGTCCCCAAGGTGTCCCCAAGGTGTCCCCACTCACCCTCTGAACCCCCCTCAGATGTGGCTCCACCTCTCCATGGCTGACCCAGCTCAACAAACCCCCAACACCCCTCAATGTCCCCAATGTCCTCAATGTCCCCGAGCCCTGTGACACCCTGAGGTGTCCCCAAGGTGTCCCCAAGGTCCTCAATGTCCCCAATGTCCCCAAGACCCCAAATGTCCCCGAATTGTCCCCACCTCACCCTCTGAACCCCCCTCAGATGTGGCTCCACCTCTCCATGGCTGACCCAACCCAAGGAACACCCAACATCCCTCAATGTCCCCAATGTCCCCAATGTCCCCGAGCCCTGTGACACCCCAAGGTGTCGCCAAGGTGTCCCCAATGTCCTCAAGGTGTCCCCAAGGTGTCCCCAAGACCCCAAACATCCCCACCTCACCCTCTGAACCCATGTTAGATACGGCCACCACCTCTCCATGGCTGACCCAACCCAACGAACCCCCAACGCCCCTCAATGTCCCCAATGTCCCCAAGACCCCTCAACGTCCCCAACGTCCCCGAGGTGTCCCCAAATGTCCCCAATTGTCCCCACTCACCCTCTGAACCCCCCCCAGATGTGGCTCCACCTCTCCATGCCTGACCCAACTCAAGGAACCCCCAACGCCCCTCGTGCCCCCAAGACCCCGCAATGTCCCCGAGCCCTGGGACACCCCTAAGGTGTCCCCAAGGTGTCCCCAATGTCCTTAAGGTGTCTCCAATGTCCCCAAGGTGTCCCCAAGACCCCAAACATCCCCACCTCACCCTCTGAACCCCCCTCAGATGTGGCTCCACCTCTCCATGGCTGACCCAACCCAACGAACACCCAACGTCCCTCAATGTCCCCAATGTCCTCAATGTCCCCGAGCCCTGTGACACCCCGAGGTGTCCCCAAGGTGTCCCCAAGGTGTCCCCAATGTCCCCAAGGTGTCCCCAATGTCCCCAAGACCCTCTGAACCCATGTTAGATACGGCCACCACCTCTCCATGGCTGACCCAACCCAACGAACCCCCAACGCCCCCCAATGTCCCCAATGTCCCCAAGTCCCCTCAATGTCCCAATGTCCCCGAGCCCTGTGACACCCCGAGGTGTCCCCAAGGTGTCCTCAAGGTGTCCCCAATGTCCCCAACGTGTCCCCAAGACCCCAAATGACCCCAAACATCCCCACCTCACCCTCTGAACCCATGTTAGATATGGCCACCACCTCTCCATGGCTGACCCAACTCAGGGAACCCCCAACGTCCCTCAATGTCCCCAACGTCCCCAATGTCCCCAAGCCCCCTCAATGTCCCCAACACCCCGGAGGTGTCCCCAACACCCCCGTGGTGTCCCCAACCCAATGTCCCCAAGACCCCCAAATGTCCCTGAAGTGTCCCCACCTCACCCTCTGAACCCCTCTCAGATGTGGCTCCACCTCTCCATGGCTGACCCAACCCAACCAACGCCCCTCAATGTCCTCAATGTCCCCAAGCCCCCTCAACGTCCCCAATGTCCCCAATGTCCCCAACGTCCCCAGAGTGTCCCCAAGGTGTCCCCAATGTCCCCAAGACCCTCTGAACCCATGTTAGATACGGCCACCACCTCTCCATGCCTGACCCAACCCAACGTTCCCAACGCCCCTCAAACGTCCCCAACGTCCCCAATGTCCCCAAGCCCTGTGGCACCCCGAGGTGTCCCCAACGCCCTGGAGGTGTCCCCAATGTGTCCCCAATGTCCCCTGCTCTGACCTTGATGCCCACCAGGGCGCCCTTGTCGCGGATGACCTGCGGGAAGGGGCGCCCGTCGTCGGCCTTCTGGTACATGGTCTCGTGGAAGAGGATGACGCCGCCGATGCACGGCTCCACGCGCTTGTCGGCCGTGAACAGCAGCTGCCGGTACCAGCGCCGGTTCTCCTCCGTGTTCTCCGCGCCCACCGAGCTCAGGCGCTTGGCGATGCTGCCTGGGGGGGGCACGGACCAGTTAGAACCAGTTAGAACCAGTATGGACCAGTATAAACCAGTATAAACCAGTACGGAGCAGTATAAGCCACTATGGACCAGTATAAATCAGTACGGAGCAGTATGGACCAGTCTGGCTCAGCCGCTTGGCGATGCTGCCTGAGGGGGCACGGACCAGTTAGAACCAGTATAAACCAGTATGGACCAGTTAGAACCAGTATAAACCAGTATGGACCAGTTAGAACCAGTATAAACCAGTATAAACCAGTATGGACCAGTACGGACCAGTATAAAACAGTACGGAGCACTATGGACCAGTATAAACCAGTCTAGCTCAGACGCTTGGCGATGCTGCCTGAGGGGGCACGGAGCAGTTAGAACCAGTTAGAACCAGTATGGACCACTATAAACCAGTATAAATCAGTACGGACCAGTATGGACCAGTATAAACCAGTACGGACCACTTTAAATCAGTACGGACCAGTATGGACCAGTATAAACCAGTATGGACCACTTTAAATCAGTACGGAGCAGTATGGACCAGTATAAACCACTATGGACTTGCACAGACCAGTACAACCCAGTCTGGCTCAGCCGCTTGGCGATGCTGCCTGAGGGGGCACAGACCAGTATAAACCAGTATGGACCAGTATAAACCAGTATGGACCAGTATAAACCAGTATAAAGCAGTACGGACCAGTATAAGTCAGTTAGAACTAGTATGGAGCAGTGTAAACCAGTATGGACCCGTATGGACCAGTATAAACCAGTCTGGCTCAGCCGCTTGGCAATGCTGCCTGCGGGGGGCACGGACCAGTTAGAACCAGTATGGACCAGTATAAACCAGTACGGACCAGTATAAACCAGTATAAGCCACTATGGACCAGTATAAGCCAGCTAGAACCAATATAAACCAGTATGGAGCAGTATGGACCAGTATAAAACAGTACAGAGCAGTATGGACCAGTCTGGCTCAGCCGCTTGGCGATGCTGCCTGAGGGGGGCACGGACCAGTTAGAACCAGTATAAACCAGTATAAACCAGTATAAACCAGTACGGAGCAGTATGGACCAGTATAAACCAGTACAGAGCAGTATGGACCAGTATGGACCAGTATAAACCAGTACGGACCAGTATAAACCAGTCTGGCTCAGCCGCTTGGCGATGCTGCCTGGGGGGGCACGGACCAGTAAGAACCAGTATAAACCAGTATAGACCAGTATGGACCAGTATAAACCAGTACGGAGCAGCATAAGCCACTATGGACCAGTATAAACCAGTATAAACCAGTATAAACCAGTATAAACCAGTACGGAGCAGTATGGATCAGTATAAGCCAGTTAGAACCAGTATAAACCACTATGGACCTGTATGGACCAGTATAAACCAGTCTGGCTCAGCTGCTCTGAGATGCTGCCTGAAATGGGGCACAGACCACTCAGAACCAGTGTAAACCAGTATGGACCAGTATAAACCAGTATGGACCAGTATAAGCCAGTCAGAACCAGTATAAACCAGTATAAACTGGTATAAGCCACTATGGAACAGTATAAACCAGTATGGACCAGTATGGACCAGTATAAACCAGTCTGGCTCAGCCGCTTGGCGATGCTACCTGCCGGGGGCACGGACCAGTCAGAACCAGTATAAACCAGTACGGACCAGTATGGACCAGTATAAACCAGTATAAACCAGTATGGAGCACTATGGACCAGTATAAACCAGCGCCGGTTCTCCTCCGTGTTCTCCACGCCCACCGAGCTCAGACGCTTGGCGATGCTGCCTGGAGGGGGCACGGACCAGTTAGAACCAGTATAAACCAGTATGGACCAGTTAGAACCAGTATAAACCAGTATAAACCAGTACAGACCAGTATAAACCAGTATGGACCAGTATAAAACAGTACGGAGCACTATGGACCAGTATAAACCAGTCTGGCTCAGCCGCTTGGCGATGCTGCCTGAGGGGGGCACGGACCAGTTAGAACCAGTTCGAACCAGTATAAACCAGTACGGACCAGTATAAACCAGTATGGAGCAGTATAAGCCACTATGGACCAGTATAAACCAGTATAAACCAGTACGGAGCACTATGGACCAGTATAAACCAGCGCCGGTTCTCCTCCGTGTTCTCCACGCCCACCGAGCTCAGACGCTTGGCGATGCTGCCTGGAGGGGGCACGGACCAGTATAAACCAGTATAAACCAGTATAAACCAGTATAAACCAGTATGGACCAGTATAAACCAGTATGGACCAGTATAAGCCAGTACAGACCAGTATAAACCAGTTTGGCCCCTATGGACCAGTATAAACCAGTCTGGCTCAGCCGCTTGGCGATGCTGCCTGAGGGGGCACGGACCAGTTAGAACCAGTTCGAACCAGTATAAACCAGTACAGACCAGTATAAACCAGTACGGACCAGTTTAAATCAGTACGGAGCAGTATAAACCAGTATAAACCAGTACGGACCTGTATGGACCAGTATAACCCAGTCTGGCTCAGCCGCTTGGCGATGCTGCCTGAGGGAGCACAGACCAGTTAGAACCAGTATAAACCAGTACGGACCAGTATAAACCAGTACGGACCAGCATAAACCAGTATAAGCCACCATGGTCCAGTATAAGCCAGTTAGAACCAGTATAAACCACTATGGACCTGTATGGACCAGTATAAACCAGTTTGGCTCAGCCGCTTGGCGATGCTGCCTGAAATGGGGCATGGACCAGTCAGAACCAGTATAAACCAGTATGGACCAGTATGGACCACTATAAGCCAGTCAGAACCAGTATAAACCAGTATGGACCAGTATGGACCACTATAAGCCAGTCAGAACCAGTATAAACCAGTACAAACTGGTATAAGCCAGTATGGAGCAGTATAAACCAGTATGGACCTGTATGGACCAGTATAAACCAGTCTGGCTCAGCCGCTTGGCGATGCTGCCTGCGGGGGGCACGGACCAGTCAGAACCAGTATAAACCAGTATAAACCAGTATAAACCAGTATAAGCCACTATGGACCAGTAGAAGCCAGCTAGAACCAGTATAAACCAGTATGGACCTGTATGGACCAGTATAAACCAGTCTGGCTCAGCCGCTTGGCGATGCTGCCTACGGGGGGCACGGACCAGTCAGAACCAGTATAAACCAGTATAGACCAGTATAAACCAGTATAAACCAGTATAAACCAGTATGGACCTGTATGGACCAGTATAAACCAGTCTGGCTCAGCTGCTCTGAGATGCTGCCTGAAATGGGGCACAGACCAGTCAGAACCAGTATAAACCAGTATGGACCAGTATGGACCACTATAAGCCAGTCAGAACCAGTATAAACCAGTATAAACTGGTATAAGCCACTATGGACCAGTATAAACCAGTATGGACCAGTATGGACCAGTATAAACCAGTCTGGCTCAGCCGCTTGGCGATGCTGCCTGAGGGGGCACGGACCAGTCAGAACCAGTATAAACCAGTATGGACCAGTACGGAGCACTATAAACCAGTCAGAACCAGTATGGACCAGTATAAACTGGTATAAACCAGTATAAACCAGCCAGAACCAGTATAAACCAGTTTGGCTCAACCGCTTGGCGATGCTGCCTGAGGGGGCACGGACCAGTCAGAACCAGTATAAACCAGTATGGACCAGTACGGAGCACTATAAACCAGTCAGAACCAGTATGGACCAGTATAAACTGGTATAAACCAGTATAAACCAGCCAGAACCAGTATAAACCAGTTTGGCTCAACCGCTTGGCCATGCTGCCTATAGGGGGCACAGACCAGTTAGAACCAGTATAAACCAGTATGGACCAGTATAAACTGGTATAGACCAGTTAGAACCAGTATGGACCAGTACAAACCGGTATAAACCAGTATAAACCAGCCAGAACCAGTATAAACCAGTCTGCCTGAACTGCTTGGCGATGCTGCCTATAGGGAGCACAGACCAGTTAGAACCAGTATAAACCAGTATGGACCAGTATAGACCAATTAGAACCAATATGGACCAGCATAAACCAGTATAGACCAGTCAGAACCAGTATAAACCACTATGGACCAGTATAAACCAGTTTGGCTCAGCCGCTTGGCAATGCCGCCTGTGGGGGGCATGGACCAGTAAGAACCAGTAAAAACCAGTATAAACCAGTACGGACCAGTTAGAACCAGTACAAACCAGTATGGCTCAGCTGCTTGGTGATGCTGCCTGTAGGGGGACAGACCAGTCAGAACCAGTATGGACCAGTATAAACCAGTATGGACTGGTACAGAGCTGCTAGAACCAGTACAGACCAGTATAAACCAGTATGGACTGGTATGGAGCCATTAGAACCAGTACAGACCAGTATAAACCAGTATGGACTGGGATGGAGCCATTAGAACCAGTACAGACCAGTATAAACCAGTATGGACTGGTATGGACCCTCAGAACCAGTACAGACCAGTATAAACCAGTATGGACTGGTACAGAGCTGCTAGAACCAGTACAGACCAGTACAGACCAGTATAAACCAGTATGGACTGGTACAGAGCTGCTAGAACCAGTACAGACCAGTATAAACCAGTATGGACTGGTACAGAGCTGCTAGAACCAGTACAGACCAGTATAGACCAGTATGGACCGGTATGGACCCTCAGAACCAGTACAGACCAGTACAGACCAGTATAGACCAGTATAAACCAGTATAGACCAGTATGGACTGGTATGGACCCTCAGAACCAGTACAGACCAGTATAAACCAGTATGGACTGGTACAGAGCTGATAGAACCAGTACAGACCAGTATAAACCAGTATGGACTGGTATGGACCCTCAGAACCAGTACAGACCAGTATAAACCAGTATGGACTGGTATGGACCCTCAGAACCAGTACAGACCAGTATAAACCAGTATGGACTGGTATGGAGCCCTCAGAACCAAACCAGTTGATTTCCAGTATAAACCAGTATAAACCAACATAAACCAGTATAAACCAGTATAAACCAGTATAAACCAGTATAAACCAGTACGGAGCGGGTGCTGTGGGTGTGTTTGGGGTCTCCCCATTGCCATCCCAGTATAAACCAGTATAAACCAGTATAAACCAGTATAAACCAGTATAAACCAGTATAAACCAGTACGGAGCGGGTGCTGTGGGTGTGTTTGGGGTCTCCCCATTGCCATCCCAGTATAAACCAGTATGAACCAGTATAAACCAGTATGTGCTGGGTGCTGTGGGTGTGTTTGGGGTGTCCCCATTGCCATCCCAGTATAAACCAGTATGAACCAGTATAGACCAGAAACCCCAGCCAGGCTCCGGGCATTGCCTCGGTGCTTCCCAGTACAAACCAGTGCCTTCCAGTATAAACCAGTGCCTCCCAGTATAAACCAGTGCCTCCCAGTAACCCCCCCAGTCCCCCCCAGTCCATTCCCAGTCCCTCCCAGTCCCCCCCAGTCCATTCCCAGTCCATTCCCAGTCCATCCCAGTTTGTCCCAGTCCATTCCCAGTCCATTCCCAGTCCATCCCAGTTTGTCCCAGTCCATTCCCAGTCCATTCCCAGTCCATCCCAGTCCATCCCAGTCCATTCCCAGACCATCCCAGTCTGTCCCAGTCCATTCCCAGTCTGTCCCAGTCCATTCCCAGTCCATCCCAGTTTGTCCCAGTCCATTCCCAGTCCATTCCCAGTCCATCCCAGTCCATCCCAGTCCATTCCCAGTCTGTCCCAGTCCATCCCAGTCCATTCCCAGTCTGTCCCAGTCCATCCCAGTCCATTCCCAGTCCATCCCAGTCTGTCCCAGTCCATCCCAGTCTGTCCCAGTCCATCCCAGTCCATCCCAGTCTGTCCCAGTCCATACCAGTCCATTCCCAGTCTGTCCCAGTCCATCCCAGTCTGTCCCAGTCCATTCCCAGTCCATTCCCAGTCCATCCCAGTCTATTCCCAGTCTGTCCCAGTGTCTCCCAGTCCATCCCAGTCTGTCCCAGTCCATTCCCAGTATAACCCAGTCCCTCTCAGTCCCTCCCAGTCCATTCCCAGTATAACCCAGTATAACCCAGTATAACCCAGTCCATCCCAGTCCCTCCCAGTATAAACCAGTATGTCCCAGTCCGTACCAGTGGACTCATCGGCGGCCAGGATGCCCTTGCCGGGGGCCACGATGCGCTGGGCGATGGCCGCCAGCCCCTCCCAGTCCATTCCCAGTCCATTCCCAGTATAACCCAGTCCATCCCAGTCCCTCCCAGTATAAACCAGTATGTCCCAGTCCGTACCAGTGGACTCATCGGCGGCCAGGATGCCCTTGCCGGGGGCCACGATGCGCTGGGCGATGGCCGCCAGCCCCTCCCAGTCCATTCCCAGTATAACCCAGTCCCTCCCAGTCCCTCCCAGTATAAACCAGTATGTCCCAGTCCGTACCAGTGGACTCATCGGCGGCCAGGATGCCCTTGCCGGGGGCCACGATGCGCTGGGCGATGGCCGCCAGCCCCTCCCAGTCCATTCCCAGTCCATTCCCAGTATAACCCAGTCCATCCCAGTCCCTCCCAGTACAAACCAGTATGTCCCAGTCCGTACCAGTGGACTCATCGGCGGCCAGGATGCCCTTGCCGGGGGCCACGATGCGCTGGGCGATGGCCGCCAGTCCCTCCCAGTCCATTCCCAGTATAACCCAGACCATTCCCAGTATATCCCAGTATAACCCAGTCCCTCCCAGTCCCTCCCAGTATAAACCAGTATGTCCCAGTCCGTACCAGTGGACTCATCGGCGGCCAGGATGCCCTTGCCGGGGGCCACGATGCGCTGGGCGATGGCCGCCAGTCCCTCCCAGTCCATTCCCAGTATAACCCAGTCCATTCCCAGTATAACCCAGTCTGTTCCAGTCCATTCCCAGTATAACCCAGTCCATCCCAGTCCCTCCCAGTATAAACCAGTACGTCCCAGTCCGTACCAGTGGACTCATCAGCAGCCAGGATGCCCTTGCCGGGGGCCACGATGCGCTGGGCGATGGCCGCCAGTCCCTCCCAGTCCATTCCCAGTATAACCCAGTATAACCCAGTCCATTCCCAGTCTAACCCAGTCCATCCCAGTCCCTCCCAGTACAAACCAGTATGTCCCAGTCCGTACCAGTGGACTCATCGGCGGCCAGGATGCCCTTGCCGGGGGCCACGATGCGCTGGGCGATGGCCGCCAGCTCCTGCTTCTGCTCGGGGGTCAGCGCGGGCACGGGCGGTGACATCCTGACGGTGGCACTGAGGGGACACCGTGACGTCACAGGGGTGGCCGTGACGTCATCGGGCACGCCTGGGATGGGGGAGGGGCAGGGAGATGGACGCACCCCCGGGGGGGGTCCAGAAAGGGAGTGAGGGGCACTGGGAGGGACTGGGAAGGGACTGGGATGGACTGGGAGGGACTGGGAGGGGACTGGGAGGGACTGGGAGGGGACTGGGGGGGACTGGGAGGGAACTGGGAGCACTGGGGGGGACTGGGAGGGGACTGGGAGGGACTGGGGCATACTGGGAGGGGACTGGAGGGACTGGGAGGGGACTGGGAGGGACTGGGGCATACTGGGAGGGGACTGGAGGGACTGGGAGGGGACTGGGGGGGACTGGGAAGGGACTGGGAGGGGACTGGGAGGGACTGGGGCATACTGGGAGGGGACTGGAGGGACTGGGAGGGGACTGGGGGGGACTGGGAAGGGACTGGAGGGACTGGGAGGGGACTGGGAGGGACTTGGAGGGGCTGGGAAGGACTGGGGGCACTGGGGGGGACTGGGAGGGGACTGGGAGGGACTGGGAGGGAACTGGAAGGGACTGGGGGATACTGGGAGGGAACTGGGGGGGACTGGGAGGGACTTGGAGGGGCTGGGAAGGACTGGAAGCACTGGGGGGGACTGGGAGGAGACTGGGAGGGACTGGGAGGGGACTGGGAGGGACTGGGAGGGGACTGGGAGGGACTGGGAGGGACTGGGAGAGGACTGGGATGGACTGGGAGGGATTGGGGGATACTGGGAGGGAACTGGGGGGGGACTGGGAGGGACTGGGACGGCACTGGGAGGGACTGGGAGGGACTGGGAGGGAACTGGGGGGGACTGGGGGGGACTGGGGGATACTGGGAGAGAACTGGGAGTGAACTGGGAGTGAACTGGGAGTGACTGCCAAAGGTCAGAGAGCGCTGGGAGCACTGGGAGGAGATAAGGAGCGCACTGATAAGGACTGGGAGCACTGGGAGGGGACTGGGAGGGGACTGGGGACACTGGGAGGGAACTGGGAGGGGACTGGGAGGGACTGGGGACACTGGGGACACTGGGAGGGGACTGGAGGGGACTGGGAATGAACTGAGAGCACTGGGAGTGGACTGGGAGGGACTGGGAAGTGAACTGTGAGGGAGTGGGACTGAACTGGGGGGGACTGGGAAGTGAACTGGGAATGGACTGGGGACACTGGGAGGGAACTGGGAGGGGACTGGAGAGAACCGGGACTGAACTGGGAGGGACTGGGAATGAACTGGGGGCACTGGGGGAGGACTGGGAGGGGACTGGAGAGAACCGGGATTGAACTGGGAGGGACTGGGAATGAACTGAGGGCACTGGGTGTGACTGGGAGGGACTGGGAAGTGAACTGGGAGGGACTGGGACTCAACTGGGAGGGACTGGGAATGAACTGGGGGGGACTGGGGGCACTGGGAGTGTACTGGGAGGGAGTGGGAAGTGAACTGGGAGGGACTGGGAAGTGAACTGGGAGGGACTGGGACTGAACTGGGAGGGACTGAGACTGAACTGGGAGGGACTGGGGACACTGGGAGGGAACTGGGAGGGGACTGGAGAGAACCGGGACTGAACTGGGAGGGACTGGGACTGAACTGGGAGGGACTGGGACTGAACTGGGGCACTGGGAGTGGACTGGGAGGGACCGGGACTGAACTGGGAGGGACTGGGACTGAACTGGGGGCACTGGGACTGAACTGGGAGGGACTGGGACTGAACTGGGAGGGACTGGGGGGCACTGGGAGGGACTGGGACTGAACTGGGAGGGACTGGGGGGCACTGGGAGGGGAAGAACTCCGGGATTTTTGGGAAGAGCCCCAGGATTCCGAGGGGAATCCCCGGGATTTTGAGGAGGAAAATCCCCAAATTCTGAGGGGAAAAAAAAATCCAAATTTTTGAGGGGAAAGCCCCCAAAATTTTGAGATAAAAACCCCAAAATTTAAAAAGAAAAACCCCAAAATTTTGAGGGGAAACCTTGAAGATTTTTAAAGGAAAACCCCCACAATTTTAAGGGAAAAAATCCCAAAATTTTGAGGGCAGAACCCCAAAATTTTGAGGGAAAAACCCCAAAATCTTGAAAGGGAACCCTCAAGATTTTGAGGGCAAAATCCCAAAATGTTGAGGGAAAAACCCCAAGATTTTTGAGGAGAAAACCCCAAGATTTGGAGGTAAAAACTCCAAAATTTTGAAGGGAAATTCCCAAAATTTTGAGGGGGAAATCCATGAAATTTTAAGGAGAAAACCCAAAGATTTTGAGGTAAAAACCCCAAGATTTTAAGGGTGAAACCCCAAAATTTTGAGGTGAAACCCCCAGGATTTTAAGGTAAAACCCCCAAGATTTTAAGGGTAAAACCCCAAGATTTTGAGGAAAAACTCCCAAGATTTTAAGGTAAAACCCAAAGATTTTGAGGTGAAACCCCCAAGATTTTGAGGTGAAACCCCCAAGATTTTGAGAAAAAAGCCCCAAGATTTTGAGGTAAAACCCCCAAGATTTTAAGGGTAAAACCCCAAGATTTTGAGGTGAAACCCCCAAAATTTGAGGTGAAACCTCCAAGATTTTAAGGGTGAAACCCAAAATTTTAAGGTAAAACCCCCAAATTTTGAGGTGAAACCCCCAGGATTTTAAGGTAAAACCCCCAAGATTTTGAGGTGAAACCCCCAAGATTTTAAGGGTAAAACCCCAAGATTTTGAGGTGAAACCCCCAAGATTTTAAGGTAAAACCCCCAAGATTTTAAGGTGAAACCCCCCAAGATTTTAAGGTGAAACCCCTGAAAATTTGAGGTGAAATCCCTGAAATTTTGAGGTAAAACCCCCAAGATTTTGAGGTGAAACCCCAAGATTTTGAGGTTAAAACTCCAAAATTTTGAAGGGAAATCCCAAAAATTTTGAGGTAAAACCCCCAAGATTTTAAGGGTGAAACCCCCAAGATTTTAAGGGTGAAACCCCCAAAATTTTGAGGTGAAATCCCTGAAATTTTGAGGTAAAACCCCAAGATTTTAAGGTAAAACCCCCAAATTTTAAGGTAAAACCCCCAAAATCCGCAGGGGAAGCCCCAGGATTTATGGGACAGGGAGGGAGGGAGAACCGGGGGCTGTTCCGGGGGGCACCCACCGAGTGTCCGGGAGTGTCCGGGAGTGTCCGGTGGTGTCCGGTGGTGTCCGGTGGTGTCCGGGAGTGTCCGGAGTGTCCGGCGGTGTCCGGAGTGTCCGGCGGTGTCCGGGAGCTGCGGGAGCCGAGCCGGGAATGGCCGAGGGAGCCCCGGACCGGGCCCGCCCCGCCCCCGCCAAGGGCGTTTCAAGGGGAGGACGAGGAGGAGGAGGAGGAGGAGGAGGAAGGAGGAGAACCGGGAAAGGCTCGGGAAAGCCCCGGGCAGCGGCCGCTCCCTTCCCCCGCCGCCTTTGGAACCCCAAATCTGCCTTTGGGACCCCAAATCTGCCTTTGGAACCCCAAATCCGCCTTTGGGACCCCAAATCTGCCTTTGGGATCCCAAATCTGCTTTTGGGACCCCAAATTTGCCTTTGGGATTGGCAAATCCTCACTTTGCACCCCAAATCTGTCTTTGGGATCCCAAATCCGCCTTTGGGACCCCAAATCTGCCTTTAGAACCCCAAATCTGCACTTTGCACCCCAAATCTGCCTTTGGGACCCCAAATCTGCCTTTGAGATTGGCAAATCTGCACTTTGCACCCCAAATCTGCCTTTGGAACCCCAAATCTGCCTTTGGGATCAGCAAATCCTCACTTTGCACCCCAAATCCGCCTTTGGAACCCCAAATCTGCCTTTGGGACCCCAAATCTGCCTTTGGGATCATCAAATCCTCACTTTGCACCCCAAATCCTCACTTTGCACCCCAAATCCACACTTTGCACCCCAAATCCGCCTTTGGGACCCCAAATCCTCACTTTGGGACCCCAAATCTGCCTTTGGGACCCCAAATCTGCCTTTGGGATTATCAAATCCTCACTTTGGAACCCCAAATCTGCCTTTGGGACCCCAAATCCGCCTTTGGGATCATCAAATCCTCACTTTGCACCCCAAATCTGCCTCTGGGATCATCAAATCTGCCTTTGGGACCCCAAATCTGCCTTTGGAACCCCAAATCTGCCTTTGGGATCAGCAAATCCTCGCTTTGCACCCCAAATCTGCCTTTGGGACCCCAAATCTGCCTTTGGGACCCCAAATCTGTCTTTGGGATCAGCAAATCCTCACTTTGGAACCCCAAATCCGCCTTTGGGACCCCAAATCTGCCTTTGGAATCCCAAATCTGCCTTTAGAACCCCAAATCCGCCTTTGGGACCCCAAATCTGCCTTTGGGACCCCAAATCTGCCTTTGGGATCATCAAATCTGCACTTTGCACCCCAAATCTGCCTTTGGGACCCCAAATCTGCCTTAGGGACCCCAAATCCGCCTTAGGGACCCCAAATCCTCACTTTGCAGCCCAAATCCGCCTTTGGGATCATCAAATCCTCACTTTGCACCCCAAATCCGCCTCTGGGATCATCAAATCTGCACTTTGCACCCCAAATCTGCCTTTGGGACCCCAAATCCGCCTTTGGGATCATCAAATCTGCACTTTGCACCCCAAATCTGCCTTTGGGATCATCAAATCCACCCTTTGCACCCCAAATCCGCCCTTTGCACCCCAAATCCTCCTTCAGGATCATCAAATCCGCCCTTTGCACCCCAAATCCACCTTTGGACCCCATAAATTCAGACTTTTTTTCAATCTCGAGATTCGCCTTTTGAACACCGAGTTTGAATTTTGCACCCCCAAATTTCGATTTTTCCACCCCCAAATCCGACTTTAGGACCCTCAAATTCTCCTTTTCCACACCAAATCCGGTTTTTACACCCCAAAATTCAACTTTTTCACCCCAAAATTCAACTTTTATACCCCCAAATCCGACTTTTTCACCCCAAAATCAACTATTAGAACCCCAAAATTCGACTTTTCCCCCCAATATTCCCCCTTTTCCCCCCAAAATTCAACTTTTTCACCCCCAAATTCGACCTTTCGCACCCCAAATTCGAATTTTTCCCCCCAAAATTCGGCTTTTTCACCCCCCAAATCCACCTTTGGCACCCCAAATTTATCTTTATTTTACCCCCAAATTCACCCCAGACCCCAAAATCTGCACTTTTCACCTCAAAATTTGCATTTTTCGCCTCAAAAGCGCCAACTTCTTACTTCACAATTTCCTCCTACACCCCAAAATCTGCCTTTTTAACCCCAAAATCTGCTTTTTTACCCCAAAATCTGCCCTTTTAACCCCAAAATCTGCCTTTTTAACCCCAAAATCTGCTTTTTTACCCCAAAATCTGCCTTTTTTACCTCAAAATTTCCACTTTTTACCTCACGATTTCATCCCACATCACAAAATCTGCCCCAGAGCCCAAAATCTGCACTTTTCACCTCAAAATTTGCACTTTTCACCTCAAAATCTGCCTTTTCCACCCCAAAATCTGCTTTTTTCACCCCAAAATCTGTTTTTTTACCCTAAAATCTGATTTTTTACCCCAAAATCTGCCTTTTTTACCTCTAAATCTCCACTTTTTACCTCACGATTTCCTCACCCACATCACAAAATCTTCCCCACATCCCAAAATCTGCACTTTTCACCTCAAAATCTGCCATTTCCACCCCAAAATCTGCCTTTTTAACCCCAAAATCTGCTTTTTCACCCCAAAATCTGCATTTTTTACCTCTAAATCTCCACTTTTTGCCTCACGATTTCCTCACCCGCCACAAAATCTGCCCCAGATCCCAAAATCCGCTCTTTTCACCTCAAAATTTGCCATTTCCACCTCAAAATCTGCCTTTTTAACCTCAAAATCTGATTTTTTACCCCAAAATCTCCACTTTTTACCTCATGATTTCCTCACCCGCCACAAAATCTGCCCCAGAGCCCAAAATCCGCTCTTTTCACCTCAAAATTTGCCATTTCCACCCCAAAATCTGCCCTTTTTACCTCAAAATCTGATTTTTTACCCCAAAATCTCCACTTTTTACCTCACGATTTCCTCACCCGCCACAAAATCTGCCCCAGAGCCCAAAATCCGCTCTTTTCACCTCAAAATCTGCACTTTTCACATCAAAATTTGCCATTTCCACCTCAAAATCTGCCTTTTTAACCTCAAAATCTGATTTTTACCTCAAAATCTCCACTTTTTACCTCACGATTTCCTCACCCACATCACAAAATCTTCCCAACATTCCAAAATTTGCACTTTTCACCTCAAAATCTGCACTTTTTTTCCTTCAGGATTGCTCTCCGATCCCAAAATCTACTATTTCCCCCCCAAAATCTGCTTTTTTACCTCAAAATTTCCACTTTTTACCTCACGATTTCCTCCCACATCACAAAATCTGCCCCAGAGCCCAAAATCCGCTCCTTTCACCTCAAAATCTGCACTTTTCACCTCAAAACCACCACTTTTCACCTCAAAACCTGCACTTTTTAACTTCAGCATTTCCTCCCACTCCTCAAAATCCGCCCTTTTCACCCCAAAATCCACTTTTTTCCCTCAAACCCGGCACTTTTCCCCTCCAAACCTGCGCCTTTCCCCTCACGACTTCCTCCAACCGCCCAAAACGTTCCCCCCCGAGCGCCAAAATTCGCCTTTTTCCCCTCAAATTTCGCCCTTTCTGCCCAAATCCCGCCTTTCCCATTCCACCCTCACCCCTTTTTCCCTCACAATTCCCCGCCCGGCCCCAAATTTTCCCTTTTTCACCCCAAAATTCCGCCCCCCCCCCCGCCCCCACCTCAGCTCCGCTGCGGCGATCGCCGGCTGTGGGCGGGGCTTGCGCTGGTGACGTCACCGCGCGTCCGCCCCTAATGGGCGGAGCCTTAAAAGGGCAACGCCGCGAGCTGAGTCACGGTGGGGCCCACCGGGGGTTTTGGGGTTCCCGGGGGGATTTTGGGGTTCCCGGGGGGGATTTTGGGGTCCTGAGGGGATTTTGGGGTTTTTGAGGGGTTACCCTGCGAATTATGGGGCGCCTCAGGGGTTTTTGGGGTTCGGGGAGTGGTTTTTGGGGAGATTTTTGGGGTCCAGGGTCAGTTTTGGGGCATCAATTTTGGGGTTCGGGGTAATTTTTGGGGATTCCATTTGGTGGTTTTGGGGTCGCTTTGGGGTTTTTGGGGGGATTTTGGGGGTCCAGGAGCAGTTCGGGGGTTCAGGGTGGGATTTTTGGGGTTCCCGGGGGGAAATTTTGGGGGTTCAGGGCCATTTTTGGGGTTCCGGGGGAGCCGAGGGGGAAATTTTGGGGGTTCTGAGTCAATTTTGGGGGATTTTGGGGTTTCGGGGTCATTTTGGGGGTCCGGGGGGAATTTGGGGACAATCCCGGGGGATTTGGGGGTCCCTGAGGGGATTTGGGGACAATCCCGGTGGATTTTGGGGTCCCTGAAGGGATTTGGGGACAATCCCGGGGGGATTTTGGGGTCCCTGAGGGGATTTGGGGACAATCCCGGGAGGATTTTGGGGTCCCTGAGGGGATTTGGGGACAATCCCGGGGGGGATTTTGGGGTCCGGGGGGGATTTGGGGACAATCCCGGGGGATTTTGGGGTCCCTGAGGGGATTTGGGGACAAACCCGGGGGGATTTTGGGGTCCGGGGGCGATTTGGGGACAATCCCGGGGGGATTTTGGGGTCCCAGGGGGGATTTGGGGACAATCCCGGGGGGATTTTGGGGTCCCTGAAGGGATTTGGGGACAATCCCGGGGGATTTTGGGGTCCCAGGGGGGATTTGGGGACAATCCCGGGGGGATTTTGGGGTCCCTGAAGGGATTTGGGGACAATCCCGGGGGATTTTGGGGTCCCTGAAGGGATTTGGGGACAATCCCGGGGGGATTTTGGGGTCCCTGAAGGGATTTGGGGACAATCCCGGGGGATTTTGGGGTCCGGGGGGGATTTTGGGGTCCGGGGGGGATTTGGGGACAATCCCGGGGGGATTTTGGGGTCCCTGAGGGGATTTGGGGACAATCCCGGGGGGATTTTGGGGTCCCTGAGGGGATTTGGGGACAATCCCGGGGGATTTTGGGGTCCCTGAGGGGATTTGGGGACAATCCCGGGGGGATTTTGGGGTCCCTGAAGGGATTTGGGGACAATCCCGGGGGATTTTGGGGTCCGGAGGGGATTTGGGGACAATCCCGGGGGGATTTTGGGGTCCCAGGGTGGATTTGGGGACAATCCCGGGGGGATTTTGGGGTCCCAGGGGGGATTTGGGGACAATCCCGGGGGGATTTTGGGGTCCCAGGGTGGATTTGGGGACAATCCCGGGGGGATTTTGGGGTCCCAGGGGGGATTTGGGGACAATCCCGGGGGGATTTTGGGGTCCCTGATGGGATTTGGGGACAATCCCGGGGGGATTTTGGGGTCCGGGTTGGATTTGGGGACAATCCCGGGGGGATTTTGGGGTCCCTGAAGGGATGTGGGGACAATCCCGGGGGGATTTTGGGGTCCCTGATGGGATTTGGGGACAATCCCGGGAGGATTTTGGGTCCCTGAGGGGATTTGGGGACAATCCCGGGGGGATTTTGGGGTCCCTGAAGGGATTTGGGGACAATCCCGGGGGGATTTTGGGGTCCCTGAAGGGATTTGGGGACAATCCCGGGGGGATTTTGGGGTCCGGGAAGGATTTGGGGACAATCCCGGGGGGATTTTGGGGTCCCTGAGGGGATTTGGGGACAATCCCGGGGGGATTTTGGGGTCCCTGAGGGGATTTGGGGACAATCCCGGGGGATTTTGGGGTCCCTGATGGGATTTGGGGACAATCCCGGGGGGATTTTGGGGTCCCTGAAGGGATTTGGGGACAATCCCGGGGGGATTTTGGGGTCCGGGGGGGATTTGGGGACAATCTTGGGGGATTTTGGGGTCCGGGGGGGATTTGGGGACAATCCCGGGGGGATTTTGGGGTCCGGGTTGGATTTGGGGACAATCCCGGGGGGATTTTGGGGTCCCTGATGGGATTTGGGGACAATCCCGGGGGGATTTTGGGTCCCTGAGGGGATTTGGGGACAATCCCGGGGGGATTTTGGGGTCCCTGATGGGATTTGGGGACAATCCCGGGGGGATTTTGGGGTCCCTGATGGGATTTGGGGACAATCCCGGGGGGATTTTGGGGTCCGGGGGGGATTTGGGGACAATCCCGGGGGGATTTTGGGGTCCCTGATGGGATTTGGGGACAATCCCGGGGGGATTTTGGGGTCCCTGATGGGATTTGGGGACAATCCCGGGGGATTTTGGGGTCCCTGAGGGGATTTGGGGACAATCCCGGGGGGATTTTGGGGTCCCTGATGGGATTTGGGGACAATCCCGGGGGGATTTTGGGGTCCCTGAGTGGATTTGGGGACAATCCCGGGGGGATTTTGGGGTCCCAGGGGGGATTTGGGGACAATCCCGGGGGGATTTTGGGGTCCCTGATGGGATTTGGGGACAATCCCGGGGGATTTTGGGGTCCCTGAGGGGATTTGGGGACAATCCCGGTGGATTTTGGGGTCCGGGGGGGATTTGGGGACAATCCCGGGGGATTTTGGGGTCCCAGGGGGGATTTGGGGACAATCCCGGGGGGATTTTGGGGTCCCTGAAGGGATTTGGGGACAATCCCGGGGGGATTTTGGGGTCCCTGAGGGGATTTGGGGACAATCCCGGGGGGATTTTGGGGTCCGGGGGGGATTTGGGGACAATCCCGGGGGATTTTGGGGTCCCTGATGGGATTTGGGGACAATCCCGGGGGGATTTTGGGGTCCCTGATGGGATTTGGGGACAATCCCGGGGGGATTTTGGGGTCCCTGATGGGATTTGGGGACAATCCCGGGGGGATTTTGGGGTCCCTGAAGGGATTTGGGGACAATCCCGGGGGGATTTTGGGTCCCTGAGGGGATTTGGGGACAATCCCGGGGGGATTTTGGGGTCCCTGAAGGGATTTGGGGACAATCCCGGGGGGATTTTGGGGTCCCTGAAGGGATTTGGGGACAATCCCGGGGGGATTTTGGGGTCCGGGAAGGATTTGGGGACAATCCCGGGGGGATTTTGGGGTCCCTGAGGGGATTTGGGGACAATCCCGGGGGGATTTTGGGGTCCCTGAGGGGATTTGGGGACAATCCCGGGAGGATTTTGGGGTCCGGGGGGGATTTGGGGTCAATCCCGGGGGGAGTTTGGGGTCCAGGGGGGGATTTGGGGACAATCCCGGGGGGATTTTGGGGTCCCTGAGGGGATTTGGGGACAATCCCGGGGGATTTTGGGGTCCCTGAAGGGATTTGGGGACAATCCCGGGGGATTTTGGGGTCCCTGATGGGATTTGGGGACAATCCCGGGGGATTTTGGGATCCCAGGGGGGATTTGGGGACAATCCCGGGGGGATTTTGGGGTCCCTGAAGGGATTTGGGGACAATCCCGGGGGAATTTTGGGGTCCCTGAGGGGATTTGGGGACAATCCCGGGGGGATTTTGGGGTCCCTGAAGGGATTTGGGGACAATCCCGGGGGGATTTTGGGGTCCCTGAAGGGATTTGGGGACAATCCCGGGGGGATTTTGGGGTCCGGGGTGGATTTGGGGACAATCCCGGGGGGATTTTGGGGTCCCAGGGGGGATTTGGGGACAATCCCGGGGGGATTTTGGGGTCCCTGATGGGATTTGGGGACAATCCCGGGGGGATTTTGGTGTCCCTGAGGGGATTTGGGGACAATCCCGGGGGATTTTGGGGTCTCTGAAGGGATTTGGGGACAATCCCGGGGGGATTTTGGGGTCCCTGAGGGGATTTGGGGACAATCCCGGGGGATTTTGGGGTCCCTGATGGGATTTGGGGACAATCCCGGGAGGATTTTGGGGTCCGGGAGGGATTTGGGCACAATCCCGGTGGATTTTGGGGCTAATTTAGGGGATTTGGGGCCATTTTAGGGCATTTTTGGGCTCTTTCTCCCTCCCACCCCAATTTTGATTTTTTTGGGTTTTTTTCTCCTCCCTCCCCAGGCGGATTTTGGGGTTTTTTTTCGGGGTGTCCCTCCCGCCACCCCAGCACAGATTTGGGGTCATTTCCCCATTTTTGGGGTCATTTCAGCATTTTTGGGGTCATTTCACCATTTCCCCTCCTCTTTTCCCCTCCCTCCCCCAATGGGATTTTGGGTTCATTTCGGGCGTTTTTGGGGTTTCTCACTCACCGTGGGGAGTCCGTGGGGGGCGGCTCGGGGGGATCCGGGGGCTCCCCCTTATATCCCCCTGGGGACCCCCCCCCTTCCCTCCTCCCCTCCCCCCCCCCGTGACCTTCTCGGGTCCCCTTTGCCCTTTCGGGAGCCCCAAAATAGCCCCGCCCCTCCCCCACCCCCGCGCGTCCTTTGCCGGTGGGGGGAGGGGTGAGCCCGCCCCTCCCCCACCCCGCTCCATTTTTGGGGGGTTTCCCCTCCCCCCTCTCAAATTTTGGGTTTTTTTCCCCAAAATTTCCCCTCCCCCCGATGGTTTTTCCGCCCCTCCCCCCACTTTTTCCGCCCCTCCCCCCATTTTTTGGGTCTCCCCCCCTCCCCCACCCCTTTTTACCCCTCCCCCATTTGGGCTCCGATCCCCTCCCCCCCCCACTCCCTCTTTTTGCCCCTCCCCCACCTCATCTCGGGACCCTCCCCCCCAAATTTTTGGGACCCCCCCCCACCAAATTGGCCCCTCCCCCTTTTTGGGAACTCAAATTTTGGGGCCCCTCCCCCTTTTTGGCACCCCCCAATATGGCTCCTCCCCTTTTTTGGGAGGATTTGGCCCCTCCCCTTTTTCTGAACCCCCAATTTTGGCCCCTCCCCCTTTTATTGAACCCCAATTTGGCCCCTCCCCCTTTTATTGAACCCCTTTTTTGCCCCTCCCCCCTTTTGAGACCCCCAAAATTGGCTCCTCCCCTTTTTTTGAACCCCAAGTTTGGCCTATCCCCCCATTTTGGAAACGCCAAATTTTGGCCCCTCCCCCTTTTTCTGAACCCCAAATTTGGCCCCTCCCCTTTTTCTGAACCCAAATTTTTGCCCCTCCCCCTTTTATTGAACCCCAAATTTGGCCCCTCCCCCTTTAATTGAACCCCAATTTGTGCCCCTCCCCCTTTTTGAGACCCCCAAATTTGGCCCCTCCCCCTTTTTGGGGATGCTTCTAATTTGGCTCCTCCCCGTTTTTGAGCCCCCAAATTTGGCCCCTCCCCCTTTTTTGATCCCCGAATTTTGGCCCCTCCCCCTTTTATTGAACCCCAAATTTGGCCCCTCCCCCCTTTTGGGAACCCCAAATTTGGCCCCTCCCCCATTTTGAGCCCCCCAAATTTGGCCCCTCCCACTTTTTGAGACCCCCAAATTTAGCCCCTCCCACTTTTTTGAACCCCAAATTTTGCCCCTCCCCCTTTCTGAGACCCAAAAATTTGGCCCCTCCCCTTTTTTTGATCCCCGAATTTTGGCCCCTACCACTTTTTTTGAACCCCAATATTTGCCCCACCCACTTTTTGGGACCCCAAAATTTGGGGCCCCTCCCCCTTCTGGGAACCCCAATTTTTGCCCCTCCCCCTTTTTTCTGATCCCCTTTTTTGGCCCCTCCCACTTTTTTGAAGCCCAAGTTTGGCCCCTCCCCTTTTTCTGAACCCCAAATTTGGCCCCTCCCCCTTTTTCTGAACCCCTAATTTTTGCCCCTCCCCCTCTTTCGGAACCTCAAATTTGGCCCCTCCCCTTTTTTTAACCCCTAATTTGGCCCCTCCCCATTTGATTGAACCCCAATTTTTGCCCCTCCCTCTTTTTGACACACCCAAATTTGGCCCCTCCCTCTTTTATTGAACCCCAAATTTGGCCCCCCCCTTTTTTGATCCCCGAATTTTTGCCCCTCCCCCTTTTATTGAACCCCAAATTTGGCCCCTCCCCCTTTTATTAACCCCAAATTTGGCTCCTCCCCCTTTTATTGAACCCCAAATTTGGCCCCTCCCCCTTTTTCTGAACCCCAAATTTGGCCCCTCCCACTTTTTTGAATCCCAAGTTTGGCCCCTCCCCCTTTTATTGAACCCCAAATTTGGCCCCTCCCACTTTTTTGAACCCCAAATTTTGCCCCTCCCCCTTTTATTGAACCCTAATTTTGGCCCCTCCCCCTTTTATTGAACCCCTATTTGGCCCCTCCCCCTTTTATTGAACCCCAATTTTTGCCCCTCCCCCTTTTTGAGACCCCCAAATTTGGCCCCTCCCCCTTTTTTGATCCCCGAATTTTGGCCCTTCCCTCTTTTAATTGAACCCCAATTTTGGCCCCTCCTCCTTTGGGGAGGCTCCTCCCCTTTTTGAGACCCCTACATTTGGCCCCTCCCCCTTGTTTGATCCCCGAATTTTGGCCCCTCCTCCTTTTATTGAACCCCAAATTTGGCCCCTCCCCCTTTTTTGAACCCCAATTTTGGCTCCTCCCCTTTTTTCTGAACCCCAAATTTGGCCCCTCCCCTTTTTCTGAACCCCAAATTTGGCCCCTCCCCCTTTTATTGAACCCCAAATTTGGCCCCTCCCCCTTTTATTGAACCCCAAATTTGGCCCCTCCCCCTTTTTGAACCCCAAATTTGGCCCCTCCCCCTTTTATTGAACCCCAAATTTTGCCCCTCCCTCTTTTAAAAACCCTAAATTTCGCCCCTCCCCCTTTTATTGAACCCCAATTTTTGCCCCTCCCCCTTTTTCTGAACCCCAAATTTGGCCCCTCCCCCTTTTATTGAACCCCAAATTTGGCCCCTCCCCCTTTTATTGAACCCCAAAATTGGCCCCTCCCCCTTTTATTGAACAACATATTTGGCCCCTCCCACTTTTTTGAACCCCAAATTTGGCTCCTCCCCCTCTTAAAAACCCCAATTTTGGCCCCTCCCCACTTTTTTTAACCCAAATTTTGGCCCCTCCCCCTTTTTGGTACCCCCAAATTTTGCCCCTCCCCCTTTTTCTGAACCCCAAAATTTACCCCCTCCCACTTTTATTGAACCCGAAATTTGGCCCCTCCCACTTTTTTTAACCCCCAAATTTGGCCCCTCCCCCTTTTTGAGACCCACAAATTTGGCCCCTCCCCCATTTATTGCACCCCAATTTTGGCCCCTCCCCCTTTTATTGAACCCCAAATTTTGGCCCCTCCCCCTTTTATTGAACCCCACATTTGGCCCCTCCCACTTTTTTGAACCCCACATTTGGCCCCTCCCCCTTTTATTGAACCCCAATTTTTGCCCCTCCCCACTTTTTTAACCCCTAATTTTGGCCCCTCCCCCTTTTATTGAACTCCAAATGTGGCCCCTCCCCCTTTTTCTGAACCCCAAATTTGGCCCCTCACACTTTTTAGAACCCCAATTTTGGCCCCTCCCCCTTTTATTGAACCCAAATTTGGCCCCTCCCCCTTTTTGAGACCCCCAATTTTGGCCCCTCCCCCTTTATTGAACCCTAAATTTGGCCCCTCCCCCTTTTATTGAACCCCAAATTTGGCCCCTCCCCCTTATTCTGAACCCCAAATTTGGCCCCTCCCCCCTTTTGAGACCCCCAAAATTGGCTCCTCCCCTTTTTTTGAACCCCAAGTTTGGCCCCTCCCCCTTTTATTAAACCCCAAATTTGGCCCCTCCCACTTTTAAAAACCCCAATTTTGGCCCCTCCCCCTTTTATTGAACCCAAATTTGGCCCCTCCCCCTTTTTGAGACCCCCAATTTTGGCCCCTCCCCCTTTATTGAACCCCAAATTTGACCCCTCCCACTTTTATTGAACCCCAAATTTGACCCCTCCCACTTTTATTGAACCCCAAATTTGGCCCCTCCCCCCTTTTGGGAACCCCAAATTTGGCCCCTCCCCCATTTTGAGACCCCCAAATGTGGCCCCTCCCCTTTTTTGAACCCCAAATTTGGCCCCTCCCCCTTTTATTGAACCCCGAATTTTGGCCCCTCCCCCTTTAATTGAACCCCAAATTTGGCCCCTCCCCCTTTTATTGCACCCCAATTTTGGCCCCTCCCCCTTTTATTGAACCCCGAATTTTGGCCCCTCCCCCTTTAATTGAACCCCAAATTTGGCCCCTCCCCCTTTTATTGAACCCCGAATTTTGGCCCCTCCCCCTTTTATTGAACCCCGAATTTTGGCCCCTCCCCCTTTTATTGACCCCCAATTTTTGCCCCTCCCCCTTTTTTGAACCCCCAATTTTGGCCCCTCCCCCTTTTTGAGACCCCCGAATTTAGCCCCTCCCCCTTTTATTGAACCCCAAATTTTGGCCCCTCCCCCTTTAATTGAACAACAAATTTGGCCCCTCCCCCTTTTATTGAACCCCAAATTTGGCCCCTCCCCCTTTAATTGAACAACTAATTTGGCCCCTCCCCCTTTTATTGAACCCAAATTTTTGCCCCTCCCCCTTTTTTAAACCCCAAATTTGGCCCCTCCCCCTTTTATTGAACCCAAATTTTTGCCCCTCCCCCTTTTATTGAACCCCGAATTTGCCCCTCCCCCTTTTTTGAACCCCAAATTTGGCCCCTCCCCTTTTTCTGAACCCAAATTTTTGCCCCTCCCCCTTTTATTGAACCCCAAAATTTGGCCCCTCCCACTTTTATTGAACCCCAATTTTTGGCCCCTCCCCTTTTTGAACCCCCAATTTTGGCCCCTCCTCCTTATGGGAGGCTCCTCCCCTTTTTGAGACCCCCACATTTGGCCCCTCCCCCTTTGGGACCCCCAATATTTGGCCCCTCCCCCTTTTTTTAAACCATAATTTTGGCCCCGCCCCCTTTTAGGGTCTTGATGAGGGGGCGTGGCCTCGGTGGCGCGAGGTGCGGGGCCTCCTCCCCCTTCCTTTCCGTCAACATTAAAATCTCATTAATATTCACAAGCACAGCCCACTTTATCATTAAAATCATTAATATTCATAAGCCCAGCCTAGTTGAGCGTTTTATGCTAATTACTACCTCCTAGCCACGCCCAGCTAATAAATATTCAACAAAAAAACGTCGCCGTCGCCATGGCAACGCCTCCCCGCCGCGCTCCCATTGGCAGCCCGTCCTCAAACCACGCCCTCCTCCTCTCAGCCAATCAGCGCCGCCGGCACCGCCCCGGCTCTGCCCCGCGACGCCCTCTGATTGGCTGCAGGGCTCGGCCAATCAGCGCGCGCGGCCTTCCCGCCGCCGCCTGAGGGGAGGCGGGGGGGGGGGAGCGGTCCTCATGGAAATCCACGCAAATTTATGCAAATGAGCGGCGCCGGCGCCGCGCTGAATATTCATGAGGCGCTGAGGGAGGCCGCAGACCCGCCCGGGTGTCGGTGAGGGGAAAATTTATGCAAATTAAGGGGTCGGGCCATGGAGGCGGAGCTGCACTTGTCCCATCCCCCTTAGCCCCGCCCCTAATCACCGTAACCACGCCCCTCCCAAGCCCCGCCCCTCCGGCGTCCCTCCAGTGTCCCCTTGTACCATCCCCCTTTGGCCCCGCCCCTAATCCCATAAACCCCGCCCCTCCATCAATTCCCGGTGTCCCTCCTGTGTCCCTTTGGCCCCGCCCCTAATCCCATAAACCCCTCCCCTCCATCAATTCCCGGTGTCCCTACGATGTCCCTTTTGCCCCGCCCCTAATCCCATAAACCCCGCCCCTCCATCAATTCCCGCTGTCCCTCCGCTCTCCCTTTGGCCCCGCCCCTAATCCCCTTAACCCCGCCCCTCCATCAATTCCCGCTGTCCCTCCTGTGTCCCTTTGGCCCCGCCCCTAATCCCATAAACCCCGCCCCTCCATCAATTCCCGGTGTCCCTACGCTGTCCCTTTGGCCCCGCCCCAATCCCATAAACCCCGCCCCTCCATCAATTCCCGGTCTCCCTACGCTGTCCCTTTGGCCCCGCCCTAATCCCATAAACCCCGCCCCTCCATCAATTCCCGGTGTCCCTCCGCTCTCCCTTTGGCCCCGCCCCTAATCCGTTTAAACCCCGCCCCTCCATCAATTCCCGGTGTCCCTCCGCTGCCCTCTGGCCCCGCCCCTAATCCGTTTAAACCCCGCCCCTCCATCAATTCCCGGTGTCCTAACGGTGTCTCTTTGGCCCCGCCCCAATCCCCTAAACCCCTCCCTCCCCAAGCCCCGCCCCTCCAGGTGTCCCTCCGGTGTCCCCTTGTCCCATCCCTTTGGCCACGCCCCTAATCCCATAAACCCCGCCCCTCCATCAATTCCCGGTGTCACTTTGGCCCCGCCCCTAATCCCCTAAACCCCGCCCCTCCATCAATTCCCGGTGTCCCTCCGCTCTCCCTTTGGCCCCGCCCCTAATCCCCTAAACCCCGCCCCTCCATCAATTCCCGGTGTCCCTCCGCTGTACCTTTGGCCCCGCCCCTAATCCCATAAACCCCGCCCCTCCATCAATTCCCGGTGTCCCTCCGCTGTACCTTTGGCCCCGCCCCTAATCCCATAAACCCCGCCCCTCCATCAATTCCCGGTGTCCCTTCGCTGTCCCTTTGGCCCCGCCCCTAATCTCCTTAACCCCGCCCCTCCATCAATTCCCGCTGTCCCTTCGCTGTCCCTTTGGCCCCGCCCCTAATCTCCTTAACCCCGCCCCTCCATCAATTCCCGCTGTCCCTACGCTCTCTCAGGCCCCGCCCCTAATCCCCTTAACCCCGCCCCTCCATCAATTCCCGCTGTCCCTATGGTGTCCCTTCGGCCCCGCCCCAATCCCCTTAACCCCGCCCCTCCATCAATTCCCGCTGTCCCTATGCTGTCACTTTGGCCCCGCCCCTAATCCCATAAACCCCGCCCCTCCATCAATTCTCCGTCTCCCTCCGGTGTCCCCTTGGCCCCGCCCCACTCCCTTTACCCCGCCCCCCCAAGCCCCGCCCCTCGCGCTGTCCCCGCCGTGCCCCGGCCCCGCCCCCTCCGGCCATGCCCGCTGTCCCCTCGGTCCCCGCCGTGCCCCGCGCTGTCCCCGCGCTGTCCCCTCGCTGTCCCCTCGCTGTCCCCTCGCCGTCCCCGGTCCGCCCATCCCCCCCCCGCCCGCCCCGCCCCCCCGGCAGGCCCCGCCCGCCCGGCCATGCCCGGCGCCGCGCTGTCGCCGCCGGTGTCGCCGCCGGTGTCGCCGCCGGTGTCGCCGCCGGTGTCGCCGCCGGTGTCGCCGGCGCTGCTCTGCCTGCCGGGGCTGCTCTTCTTCCCCGGGCTCTTCCTGCTGGCCCGCCGCGGCCTGGCCGCCATCGCCGGCTGTCCCCGGGGCCGCGCCACCGTGCTGGCCGCCAGGTGACACCGCGGGGACAACGGGGGGGGCGGGGCACGGGATGGGGACAGGGGACAGGGGACAGGGGACAGGGATGGGGATGGGGACAGGGATGGGGACAGGGGACAGGGGACAGTGATGGGGACAGGGATGGGGACAGGGCACAGGGATGGGGACAGGGATGGGGACAGGGGACAGGGATGGGGACAGAGGACAGGGGACAGGGATGGGGACAGGGGACAGTGACAGGGGACAGGGGACACGGTTCTGGCCGCCATCGCCGGCTGTCCCCGGGGCCGCGCCACCGTGCTGGCCGCCAGGTGACACCGCGGGGACAACGGGGGGGGCGGGGCACGGGGATGGGGACAGGGGACAGGGGACAGGGACAGGGATGGGGACAGGGGACAGGGGACAGGGATGGGGACAGGGATGGGGACAGGGGACAGCTGGGGGGATGGGAGAGATGGGGACAGGGATGGGGACAGGGTGCTGGCCGCCAGGTGACACCGCGGGGACAACGGGGGGGTGGGGCACGGGATGGGGACAGGGGACAGGGATGGGGATGGGGACAGGGACAGGGGACAGGGGACAGGGGAAAGGGGACAGGGATGGGGACAGGGGACAGCTGGGGGGATGGGAGAGATGGGGACAGGGATGGGGACACGGTGCTGGCCGCCAGGTGACACCGCGGGGACAACGGGGGGGCGGGGCACGGGGATGGGGACAGGGGACAGGGGACAGGGATGGGGACAGGGATGGGGACAGGGATGGTGACAGGGGACAGGGATGGGGACAGGGGACAGGGATGGGGACAGGGGACAGCTGGGGGGATGGGAGAGATGGGGACAGAGACAGGGGACAGGGACAGGGGACAGGGATGGGGACAGGGGACAGGGACAGGGGACAGCTGGGGGGATGGGAGAGATGGGGACAGGGATGGGGACAGGGGACAGGGATGGGGACAGGGACAGGGGACAGGGGACAGGGATGGGGACAGGGACAGGGGACAGGGGACACGGTGCTGGCCGCCATCGCCGGCTGTCCCCGGGGCCGCGCCACCGTGCTGGCCGCCAGGTGACACCGCGGGGACAACGGGGGGGGCGGGGCACGGGGATGGGGACGGGGACAGGGGACAGGGGACAGGGGACAGGGGACAGCTGGGGGGATGGGAGAGATGGGGACAGGGATGGGGACACGGTGCTGGCCGCCAGGTGACACCGCGGGGACAACGGGGGGGGCGGGGCACGGGGATGGGGACAGGGGACAGGGATGGGGACAGGGACAGGGGACAGGGATGGGGACAGGGATGGGGACAGGGGACAGGGATGGGGACAGGGATGGGGATGGAGACAGGGGACAGGGATGGGGACAGGGGACAGGGGACAGGGATGGGGACAGGGATGGGGACAGGGGACAGGGACGGGGATGGGGACAGGGGACAGGGATGGGGACAGGGATGGGGACAGGGACAGCTGGGGGGATGGGAGAGATGGGGACAGGGATGGGGACAGGGTGCTGGCCGCCAGGTGACACCGCGGGGACAACGGGGGGGGCGGGGCACGGGGATGGGGATGGGGACAGGGGACAGGGAGGGGACAGGGATGGGGACAGGGATGGGGACAGGGGACAGCTGGGGGGATGGGAGAGATGGGGACAGAGACAGGGGACAGGGACAGGGGACAGGGATGGGGACAGGGGACAGGGACAGGGGACAGCTGGGGGGATGGGAGAGATGGGGACAGGGATGGGGACAGGGGACAGGGATGGGGACAGGGACAGGGGACAGGGGACAGGGATGGGGACAGGGACAGGGGACAGGGGACACGGTGCTGGCCGCCATCGCCGGCTGTCCCCGGGGCCGCGCCACCGTGCTGGCCGCCAGGTGACACCGCGGGGACAACGGGGGGGCGGGGCACGGGATGGGGACGGGGACAGGGGACAGGGGACAGGGGACAGGGGATGGGGACAGGGATGGGGACAGGGGACAGGGGACAGGGGACAGGGGACAGGGGACAGCTGGGGGGATGGGAGAGATGGGGACAGGGATGGGGACACGGTGCTGGCCGCCAGGTGACACCGCGGGGACAACGGGGGGGGCGGGGCACGGGGATGGGGACAGGGGACAGGGATGGGGACAGGGACAGGGGACAGGGATGGGGACAGGGATGGGGACAGGGGACAGGGATGGGGACAGGGATGGGGACAGGGGACAGGGATGGGGACAGGGGACAGGGATGGGGACAGGGACAGGGATGGGGACAGGGATGGGGACAGGGGACAGGGATGGGGACAGGGGACAGGGATGGGGACAGGGATGGGGACAGGGATGGGGACAGGGATGGGGACAGGGGACAGGGATGGGGACAGGGACAGGGATGGGGACAGGGGACATGGGACAGGGGACAGGCATGGGGACAGGGGACAGGGGACAGGGATGGGGACAGGGGACAGGGATGGGGACAGGGCTGGGGACACGGTGCTGGCCTCCAGGTGTCACAGCAAGGACAGGGGACAGGGACAGGGGACAAGGAGGGGGGTGGGGACAAGGAAGGGACAGGGATGGGGACAGGGACAGGGGGACAGCTGGCGGCCAGGTGGGCTTGGGGACAGCCAGGGGACAGGGAGGGGACAGAAAGGGACAGGGAGGGGGAGGGGACAGGGATGACACGGGATAGGGAGGGGACAGGGATGGGGACAGGGAGGGGACAGGGATGGGGACAGGGAGGGGACAGGGAGGGGACAGAGAGGGGACAGGGATGGGGACAGAGAGGGGACAGAGAGAGGACAGGGATGGGGATGGAGGGGACAGAGAGGGGACAGGGAAGGGACAGGGAAGGGGACATGGATGGGGACAGGGATGAGGATGGAGGGGACATGGATGGGGACAGGGATGAGGATGGAGGGGACAGGGAGGGGACAGGGAGGGGACAGGGATGAGGATGGAGGGGACAGGGAGCATGGAGGGGACAGGGAGGGGACAGGGAAGGGACAGGGATGGGACAGGGAAGGAACAGGGAGGGGACAGGGAGGGGACAAGGAGGGGACAGGGATGGGGACAAGAAGGGGACAGGGATGGGGGCAAGGAGGGGACACTGCAGGGACAGGGATGGGTGGCACCGGGCCAGGGAGGGGACAGGGCAGGAGGTGACACCGTGAGGGTGACAGGGACAGGGATGAGAGGAGGGGGGAGACTGCAGGGACAGGGAGGGGACAGGGATGGGGACAGGGAGGGGACAAGGACAGGGAGGGGACAGGGACAGGGATGGGGACAGGGAAGGACAGGGAGGGGACAGGGAGGGGACAAGGACAGGGAGGGGACAGGGACAGGGATGGGGACAGGGATGGGGACAGGGAGGGGACAGGGATGGGGACAGGGAGGGGACAGGGAGCATGGATGGGACAGGGACAGGGATGGGGACAGGGATGGGGACACTGCAGGGACAGGGAGGGGACAGGGAGGGGACAAGGAGGGGGACACTGCAGGGACAGGGCTGGGGACATTGCGGGGACAGGGATGGGTGGCACCAGGCCAGGGATGGGGACAGGGAGGGGACAGGGAGGGGACAGGGAGGGGACAGGGACAGTGACAGTGACAAGGCCAGGCCGGGGGGGTTGGTGGCACTCAGGAGGGGCTCGGTGACAATCCGAGCACGGTGACACTCGGGGGGGGGGAGGGGTTGGGGACAATCCGGGGAAGGGATTGGGGACAATCCGGGGGGGGTGGGGACAATCCGGGGGGGGCTGGGGACAATCCGGGGGGGGCAGGGCAGGATTAGCCGGTGACGCGGGGACAGCGCGGGGACACGGCTTAGTGACGTCAACGCCGGCCCCGCCCCCAACGTGACACCGGCGTGTCACCCGTGTCACCCGTGTCACCACTGTCACCCCAGTGTCACCCGTATCATCTGTGTCACCCGTGTCAGACCGGTGTCACCCTGTGTCATCTGTGTCACCTGTGTCACCTGTGTCACCCGTGTGTCACCCTGTGTCACCCTGTGTCATCTGTGTCACCCTGTGTCACCCTGTGTCACCCTGTGTCACCCTGTGTCCCTGTGTCCCTGTGTCACCCTGTGTCACCCTGTGTCCCTGTGTCACCCTGTGTCACCCTGTGTCACCCTGTGTCACCCTGTGTCCCTGTGTCACCTGTGTCCCTGTGTCCCTGTGTCACCCTGTGTCACCCTGTGTCACCCGTGTGTCACCCTGTGTCCCTGTGTCACCCTGTGTCACCTGTGTCCCCCTGTGTCACCCTGTGTCACCCTGTGTCACCCTGTGTCACCTGTGTCCCTGTGTCCCTGTGTCACCCTGTGTCCCTGTGTCACCCTGTGTCACCCTGTGTCCCTGTGTCACCCTGTGTCCCTGTGTCACCTGTGTCACCCTGTGTCACCTGTGTCACCCTGTGTCCCTGTGTCCCTGTGTCACCCTGTGTCACCCTGTGTCACCCTGTGTCCCTGTGTCACCCTGTGTCACCTGTGTCACCCTGTGTCCCTGTGTCACCCTGTGTCACCTGTGTCACCCTGTGTCACCTGTGTCACCCTGTGTCCCTGTGTCCCTGTGTCACCCTGTGTCCCTGTGTCACCCTGTGTCACCTGTGTCACCCTGTGTCCCTGTGTCCCTGTGTCACCCTGTGTCACCCTGTGTCACCTGTGTCACCCTGTGTCCCTGTGTCCCTGTGTCCCTGTGTCCCTGTGTCCCCCTGTGTCACCCTGTGTCACCCTGTGTCACCCTGTGTCCCTGTGTCCCTGTGTCCCTGTGTCCCCCTGTGTCACCCTGTGTCACCCTGTGTCACTTGTGTCACCCTGTGTCACCTGTGTCCCTGTGTCACCCTGTGTCCCTGTGTCACCCTGTGTCACCCTGTGTCCCTGTGTCACCTGTGTCCCTGTGTCACCCTGTGTCACCCTGTGTCCCTGTGTCACCTGTGTCCCTGTGTCCCTGTGTCACCTGTGTCACCCTGTGTCACCCTGTGTCCCTGTGTCACCCTGTGTCACCCTGTGTCACCTGTGTCACCCTGTGTCCCTGTGTCACCCTGTGTCACCCTGTGTCCCTGTGTCCCTGTGTCCCTGTGTCACCCTGTGTCCCTGTGTCACCCTGTGTCACCCTGTGTCACCCTGTGTCCCTGTGTCACCCTGTGTCCCTGTGTCACCCTGTGTCACCCTGTGTCACCCTGTGTCCCTGTGTCACCCTGTGTCACCCTGTGTCACCCTGTGTCACCTGTGTCACCCTGTGTCACCCTGTGTCCCTGTGTCACCCTGTGTCACCCTGTGTCACCCTGTGTCACCTGTGTCACCCTGTGTCCCTGTGTCACCCTGTGTCACCCTGTGTCCCCCTCTGTCACCCTGTGTCCCTGTGTCCCTGTGTCACCCTGTGTCACCCTGTGTCCCTGTGTCACCCTGTGTCCCCCTGTGTCACCCTGTGTCCCTGTGTCACCCTGTGTCACCCTGTGTCACCTGTGTCACCTTGTGTCACCCTGTGTCCCTGTGTCACCCTGTGTCACCCTGTGTCCCTGTGTCACCCTGTGTCACCCTGTGTCACCTGTGTCACCTGTGTCACCTGTGTCCCTGTGTCACCCTGTGTCACCTGTGTCACCCTGTGTCACCCTGTGTCACCCTGTGTCCCTGTGTCACCTGTGTCACCCTGTGTCACCCTGTGTCACCTGTGTCACCTGTGTCACCCTGTGTCCCTGTGTCACCTGTGTCACCCTGTGTCACCCTGTGTCACCCTGTGTCACCTGTGTCACCTGTGTCACCCTGTGTCCCTGTGTCACCCTGTGTCCCTGTGTCCCTGTGTCACCCTGTGTCCCTGTGTCACCTGTGTCCCTGTGTCACCCTGTGTCACCCTGTGTCACCCTGTGTCACCCTGTGTCACCTGTGTCACCCTGTGTCCCTGTGTCACCCTGTGTCCCTGTGTCCCTGTGTCACCTGTGTCACCTGTGTCCCTGTGTCACCCTGTGTCACCCTGTGTCCCTGTGTCACCCTGTGTCACCCTGTGTCACCCTGTGTCACCTGTGTCACCTGTGTCACCCTGTGTCCCTGTGTCACCCTGTGTCCCTGTGTCCCTGTGTCACCCTGTGTCCCTGTGTCACCTGTGTCCCTGTGTCACCCTGTGTCACCCTGTGTCACCCTGTGTCACCCTGTGTCACCTGTGTCACCCTGTGTCCCTGTGTCACCCTGTGTCCCTGTGTCCCTGTGTCACCTGTGTCCCTGTGTCACCTGTGTCACCCTGTGTCACCCTGTGTCACCTGTGTCACCCTGTGTCCCTGTGTCACCCTGTGTCCCTGTGTCACCCTGTGTCCCTGTGTCACCTGTGTCACCCTGTGTCACCCTGTGTCCCTGTGTCACCCTGTGTCCCTGTGTCCCTGTGTCACCCTGTGTCACCCTGTGTCCCTGTGTCCCTGTGTCACCCTGTGTCACCCTGTGTCACCCTGTGTCCCTGTGTCCCTGTGTCACCCTGTGTCACCCTGTGTCACCTGTGTCCCTGTGTCACCCTGTGTCACCCTGTGTCCCTGTGTCCCTGTGTCCCTGTGTCAGCCTGTGTCACCTGTGTCACCCTGTGTCACCTGTGTCACCCTGTGTCCCTGTGTCACCCTGTGTCACCCTGTGTCCCTGTGTCACCCTGTGTCACCCTGTGTCACCCTGTCCCTCACCTCTCTCACCTGTCTCTCACCTGTCTCACCTGTCTCTCACCTGTCTCTCACCTGTCTCACCTGTCTCACCTGTCTCTCACCTGTCTCACCTGTCTCACCTGTCTCACCTGTCTCTCACCTGTCTCTCACCTGTCTCACCTGTCTCTCACCTGTCTCTCACCTGTCTCTCACCTGTCTCTCACCTGTCCCTCCAGGTTGGTCTCCTCTGTCCAGGCCGTCATGGCCTCCACAGCCGGGTACATCATCTCCAGCTCCTGCCAGCACAACGTCATCGATGACCAGTGAGGGACACACCTGGGCACACCTGGGCACACCTGGGCACACCTGGGACACACCTGGGGGTGACACACCTGGGACACCTGGGCACACCTGTGACACCTGGGGACACAACTGGGACACATCTGGGGCACACCTGGGAGATACCAGGGCTCACCTGGGAGTACTTGGGGCACACCTGGGGCACACCTGTGCCCATCTTACCCGTGCCCATCTGTGCCCACCTGTCTCACCTGTGCAGGCACTGGCTGGCCTGGGCATACCCGCCCTTCAGGGCACACCTGGGGCACACCTGGGCACACCTGGGGGCACACCTGGGGACATCTGGGCACACCTGGGCACACCTGGGGCACACCTGGGAGGTACCTGGGCACACCTGGGCACACCTGGGACATACCTGGGCACACCTGGGCACACCTGGGACATACCTGGACACACCTGGGCACATCTGAGATACACCTGGGCACAACTAGGAGTACTTGGGGCACACCTGGGGCACACCTGAGACACACCTGGGGCACACCTGGGAGATACCCGGGCACACCTGGGGCACACCTGGGTCACACCTGTGCCCACCTGTGCCCATCTCACCTGTGCAGGCACTGGCTGGCGTGGGCGTACCCGCCCTTCGCCGTGCCCTACTTCGTGTACGACGTGTACGCCATGTACCTGTGCCACCTGCAGCGCGCCCAGGTGAAGGGCCACGCCCCCGGCGCCGCGCCCGCCCGCGCCGCCGCCGCCGCCTTCCTGCGCCAGGAGCTGCTGATGGTGCTGCACCACCTGGCCATGGTGCTGGTCTGCTTCCCCGTGGCCACCGTGAGTCACCTGCGCACACCTGGGCACACCTGGGCACACCTGGGCGCACCTGGGCACACCTGGGCACACCTGGGCACACCTGGGCGCACCTGGGCACACCTGGGCGCACCTGGGGCGGGGCTGATGGTGCTGCACCACCTGGCCATGGTGCTGGTCTGCTTCCCCGTGGCCACCGTGAGTCACCTGGGCACACCTGGGCACACCTGGGGGCACCTGGGGGCACCTGGGATACACCTGGGCACAGCTGGGCACACCTGGGGGCACCTGGGGGCACCTGAGAGGGGTGGGGACACACCTGGGCACACCTGGGATAGACCTGAGATAGACCTGGGGGCACCTGGGCACACCTGGGGGCACCTGGGATAGACCTGGGCACAGCTGGGATACACCTGAGTGATACCTGGGAGCACCTGGGCACACCTGGGCACACCTGAGAGGTGTGGGAACACACCTGGGCACACCTGGGGGCACCTGGGCACACCTGGGCACACCTGGGGGCACCTGGGCACACCTGGGATAGACCTGGGCACACCTGGGCACACCTGGGATACACCTGGGCACACCTGGGATACACCTGGGCACACCTGGGTACACCTGGGCACACCTGGGCTACACCTGGGCACACCTGGGCACACCTGGGCACACCTGGGCACACCTGGGCACACCTGGGTACACCTGGGATACACCTGGGCACACCTGGGATACACCTGGGATGGACGTGGGCACACCTGGGCACACCTGGGCACACCTGGGCACACCTGGGCACAGCTGCAGAGACTTTGGGGAGGTCTGGGGACACCTTGGGGGCACCTTGGGGGGTTGGGGACACGGGGTCACACCTGGGGACACCTGGGGACAGCTCACGGGGCTTGGGGACACCTGGGGACACCTGGAGAAGGTTTGGGGACACCTTGGGGACACTTGGGGGGGGTTGGGGACACTCGGAGGGGTTGGGGGACACTTTGGGGACACCCTGGGGGGCTTGGGGACATCCTGGGGACACTCGGGGGGGACACCTGGGGACACCTTGGGGACACCTGGAGAGGGTTTGGGGACACCTTGGGGACACTCGGGGGGGGTTGGGGACACTCGGGGAGGGTTGGGGACATTCTGGGGACACCCTGGGGGGGTTGGGGACACCCTGGGGACACCTTGGGGACACTTGGAGGGGGTTGGGGACACCCTGGGGGGGGGGGGGGAGACACTCGGGGGGGGTTGGGGACACCCTGGGGACACCGTGGGGACTTTGGGGACACCCTGGGGACACCGTGGAGGGGGTTGGGGACACTCGGGGGGGGGTTGGGGACACCTTGGGGACACTGGGGACACTTGGGGGGGTTTGGGAACACTCGGGGGGGCTTGGGGACACCCTGGGGGGGTTGGTGACACTCGGGGGGGGTTTGGGGACACTTTGGGGACACTTTGGGGACACCTTGGGGACACCATGGTGGGGGTTGGGGACACTTGGGGGAGTGTTGGGGACACCTTGGGGACACCCTGGGGGGCTTGGGGACACCCTGGGGACACTTGGGGGGGCTTGGGGACACTCGGGGGGGGGGTGGGGTACACCTGGGGACACCTTGGGGACACTTGGGGGGGGTGGGGACATTTTGGAGACACTCAGAGGGGCTTGGGGACACTTTGGGGACACTCTGGGGGGTTTGGGGACACTTCGGGGGGGTTGGTGACACTCGAGGGGGGGGTTTGGGGACACCTGGGGACACCTGGGGAGGGGTTGGTGACACCTTGGGGACACCCTGGGTGACATTTGGGGGTCTTGGGGACACTCTGGGGGGGTTTGGGGACACCTTGGGGACACCTGGGTGACCTTTGGGGACACCTGGGGACACCTTGGGGACACCTTGGGGGGGTTGGGGACATTCGGGGGGGTTGGGGACACCCTGGGGACACCCTGGGGACACTTTGGGGGGGGTCGGGGACACTTTGGGGACCCTGGGGACAGTTTGGGGACACCCTGGGGGGGGTTGGGGACACTTTGGGGACCTTGGGGACACTATGGGGACACTCGGGGGGGTTGGGGACACTCGGGGGGGCTTGGGGACATTTTTGGGGGGGTTGGGGACACCCTGGGGACACTCGGGGGGGGTTGGGGACAGTTTGGTGACACTTGGGGACGCCTGGGGACACTCGGGGGGGGTTGGGGACACTCGAGGGGGGTTGGGTACACCTGGGGACCCCTTGGGGACACTCGGGGGGGTTGGGGACACCTTGGGGGAGCTTGGGGACACTTTGGGGACACTTGGGGACACCCTGGGGGGGTTGGGGACACTCGGGGGGCGGTTGGGGACACCCTGGGGGGGTTGGGGACACTTGGGGACACTGGGGACACCTTGGGGGAATTGGGGACACCTGGGGACACCTGGGGACACCCTGGGGGGGGTTGGGAACACTCGGGGGGGGGTTGGGGACACTTTGGGGACACCCTGGTGACACTTGGGGGGGTTGGGGACACGTTGGGGACACCCTGGGGGGGGTGGGGACACCTTGGGGGAGCCTGGGGACACTTTGGGGACACTTGAGGACACTTGGGGGGGTTGGGGACACCCTGGGGACACCTTGGGGGAGTTGGGGACACCTTGGAGGGTTTGGGGACACTCTGGGGGGGGTTTGGGGACACCTGGGGACACCTGGAGAGGGTTTGGGGACACTCGAGGGACACCCTGGGGGGTTGGGGACATCTTGGGGACCCTCTGGGGGGCTTGGGGACATCCTGGGGACACTTGGGGGGGTTTGGGGACACTCGGGGGGGGTTGGGGACACCTGGGGATACCTTGGGGACACCTGGGGACACTCGGGGAGGGTTGGGGACACCCTGGGGACACCTGGGGGAATTGGGGACACCCTGTGTGGGGGTTGGGGACACCCTGGGGACCTTGGGGACACTTAGGGGACCTTCTGAGGGGGTTGGGGACATTTTTGGGACACCTTGGGGACACCTTGGGGAGCCTCTGGGGGGTTGGGGACATTCGGGGGGGGGTTGGGGACATTTGGGGGGGGTTGGGGACACCCTGGGGGGGACCTTGGGGACACCTTGGGGACACTCAGGGGGGCTTGGGGACACTCGGGGGGGACACCTGGGGACACCTTGGGGACACCTGGAGAGGGTTTGGGGACACCTTGGGGACACTCGGGGGGGGTTGGGGACACTCGGGGAGGGTTGGGGACATTCTGGGGACACCCTGGGGGGGTTGGGGACACCCTGGGGACACCTTGGGGACACTTGGAGGGGGTTGGGGACACCCTGGGGTGGGGGGGGAGACACTCGGGGGGGGTTGGGGACACCCTGGGGACACCGTGGGGACTTTGGGGACACCCTGGGGACACCGTGGAGGGGGTTGGGGACACTCGGGGGGGGGTTGGGGACACCTTGGGGACACTGGGGACACTTGGGGGGGTTTGGGAACACTCGGGGGGGCTTGGGGACACCCTGGGGGGGTTGGGGACACTCAGGGGGGGTTTGGGGACACCTTGGGGACACCCTGGGGGGGTTGGTGACACTCATGGGGGGTTTGGGGACACTTTGGGGACACTTTGGGGACACCTTGGGGACACCATGGTGGGGGTTGGGGACACTCGGGGGAGTGTTGGGGACACCTTGGGGACACTCGGGGGGGGTTGGGGACACCCTGGGGACACTTGGGGGGGCTTGGGGACACTCGGGGGGGGGTGTGGGGTACACCTGGGGACACCTTGGGGACACTTGGGGGGGGGTGGGGACATTTTGGAGACACTCAGAGGGGCTTGGGGACACTTTGGGGACACTCTGGGGGGGGTTGGGGACACTTCGGGGACACCTTGGGGACACCTGGAGAGGGTTTGGGGACACCTTGGGGGGTTTGGGGACACCTGGGGACACCTGGGGAGGGGTTGGTGACACCTTGGGGGGTTTGGGGACACCTGGGGACACCTGGGGAGGGGTTGGTGACACCTTGGGGACACCCTGGGTGACATTTGGGGACACCTGGGGACACCTTGGGGACATTGGGTGACATTTGGGGGGGTTGGGGACATTTTTGGGGGGGTTGGGGACACCCTGGGGACACCCTGGGGACACTTTCGGGGGGGTTGGGGACACTTTGGGGACCTTGGGGACAGTTTGGGGACACCCTGGGGGCGGTTGGGGACACCTGGGGGCCCTCTGGGGGGGTTGGGGACACCTTGGGGACACCCTGGGGACACCTGGGGGGATTGGGGACACTCGGGGGGGGGGGTTGGGGACACTTTGGCGACACCCTGGGGGGGTTGGGGACACTTGGGGGGGGTGGGGACACCTTGGGGGGGTTGGGGACACCTTGGGGACACCCTGGGGGGGTTGGGGACACTTGGGGGGGTTGGGGACACCTGGGGGACACCCTGGTGACACTTGGGGGGGGGTTGGGGACACTCGGGGAGGGGTGGGGACACCCTGGGGACACTTGGGGACCTTGGGGACACCCTGGGGACACTCGGGGGGGCTTGGGGACACCCTGGGGGGGGTTGGGGACACTCGGGGGTGGGGTTGGGGACATCTTGGGGGCCCTCTGGGGGGCTTGGGGACATCCTGGGGACACTTGGGGGGGGCTTGGGGACACTCGGGGGGGGGGTGGGGTACATCTGGGGACACCTTGGGGACACTTGGGGGGGTTGGGGACATTTTGGAGACACTCAGAGGGGCTTGGGGACACTTTGGGGACACTCTGGGGGGGTTGGGGACACTTCGGGGGGGTTGGTGACACTTCGGGGACACCTTGGGGACACCTGGAGAGGGTTTGGGGACACCTTGGGGACACCCTGGGGACACCTTGGGGGGGTTTGGGGACACCTGGGGACATCTGGGGACACCTGGGAAGGGGTTGGTGACACCTTGGGGACACCTTGGGGACACTTGGGGGGGTTGGTGACACCTTGGGGACACCCTGGGTGACATTTGGGGACACCTGGGGACACCTTGGGTGACATTGGGTGACATTTGGGGGGGCTTGGGGACATTTTTGGGGGGTTGGGGACACCCTGGGGACACTTTGGGGGGGGGTCGGGGACACTTTGGGGACCCTGGGGACAGTTTGGGGACACCCTGGGGGGGTTGGGGACACTCGGGGGGGTTGGGGACACCCTGGGGACACTCTGGGAGGGTTGGGGACACCTTGGGGACACCTTGGGGACACTCGGGGGGGGGTGGGGACACCCTGGGGACCTTGGGGACACCCTGGGGGGGGTTGGGGACACTCTGGGGGGGGGTTTGGGGACACTCGGGGGGGGGGGGTGGGGACACTTTGGGGACACCCTGGGGACACTTGGGGAGGGTTGGGGACATCCTGGGGGGGGTGGGGACACCTTGGGGACACCCTGGGGAGGTTGGTGACACTCGAGGGGGGGGTTGGGGACAGTTGGGGACAGTTTTGGGGACAGGGCGTGGCCGCTGTCCCCAGCTGTGGCGCCAGGGCAAGGGCGATTTCTTCCTGGGCTGCCTCCTGATGGCCGAGCTGAGCACCCCCTTCGTGTGCCTGGGCAAGGTCCTCATCCTGGTGAGAGATGTCCCCAAATGTCCCCAAGTGTCCCCAAGTGTCCCCAAGTGTCCCCAAGTGTCCCCAAATCCCGAAAACCCCAAAAAAATCCCACCAAAAATGACCCAAAAATGGCCCAAAAAAGGGAAAAAAACCCCAAAATCCACCCCAAAATCCACCTGGGCACGGTCCTCATCCTGGTGAGAGCTGTCCCCAAATGTCCCCAAATGTCCCCAAATGTCCCCAAATGTCCCCAAGTGTCCCCAATGTCCCCAAGTGTCCCCAATGTCCCCAAGTCCCAAAATGCCAAAAACCCCCAAAAAATCCCACCAAAAATGACCCAAAAATGACCAAAAATGGGAAAATCCCCCAAAAATCCACCCCAAAATCCCCCTGGGCAAGGTCCTCATCCTGCTGAGAGCTGTCCCCAAATGTCCCCAAATGTCCCCAATGTCCCCAAGTGTCCCCAAGTCCCAAAATGCTGAAAACCCAAAAAAAATCCCATAAAAAATGACCCAAAAATGGAAAAAACCCAAAAAAATCCACCCCAAAATCCACCTGGGCAAGGTCCTCATCCTGGTGAGAGATGTCCCCAAATGTCCCCAAATGTCCCCAAGTGTCCCCAAGTGTCCCCAATGTCCCCAAGTGTCCCCAAGTGTCCCCAAGTCCCGAAAACCCAAAAAAAATCCCACCAAAAATGACCCAAAAATGACCCAAAAATGGGAAAAAAACCCCAAAAATCCACCCCAAAATCCACCTGGGCAAGGTCCTCATCCTGCTGAGAGCTGTCCCCAATGTCCCCAAATGTCCCCAAGTGTCCCCAAATGTCCCCAAGTGTCCCCAATGTCCCCAAGCCCCAAAATGCTGAAAACCCCAAAAAAATCCCATAAAAAATGACCCAAAAATGGGAAAATCCCATTAAAAAATCCCCCTAAAATTCCCCCCAAAAAATCCCCAAAAATTCCCCCAAAAAATCCTCAAAAATTCCTCAAAAATTCCCCAAATTCCCAAATTCCTCAAAAAATTCCCAAAAAATTCCCCAATAATTCCCCAAAAAATTCTCCAAAAAATCCCCCCAAATTCCCCAAAAAATCCCAAAAAGTTTCCCCAAAATTCCCCAAAATTCCTCCAAAAATCCCCCAAAAATTCCCCAAATTCCCCCCCAAATCCCCCCCAAATTCCCAAAAATTTCCCCAAAAATCCCCCAAAAAATCCCCCAAAAATTCCTCCACAATTCCCCCCAAAATTCTCCAAAATTTCCCCCAAAATTCAAAAAAAATTCCCAAAAATTCTCCAAAATTTTCCAAAAAATTCCCAAAAATTCCCCCCAAAAATCCTCAAAAATTCCCCCAAAATTCCCAAATTTTTTTCAAAAATTCCCAAAAAAATTCTCAAAAAATTCCCCCAAAATTCCCCCCAAAATTCTCAAAAAATTCCCCAAAAATTCCCAAATTCCTCAAAAAAATTCCCCAAAAAATTCTCCACGAATTCCCCAAAATTCTCCAAAAATTCCCCCCAAAAAATCAAAAAATCCTCCAAAAATTCCCAGAAAAATTTCCCCAAAATTCTTTAAAAATTCCTAAAAAATCCCCCCAAAATCTCTCCAAGAATCAAAAAGAAAATTCAAAAGAAATCCCCCCAAAATTCCCAAAAAATCCCCCAAAATTTTCCCAAAATTCCCAAAAATTCCTCAGGAAATTCCCAAAAATTTTCCCCAAAAATTCCCCCAAAATTCCCAAAGATTCCTCAAAAAAATCCCAAAAATTCCTCAAGAAATTCTGCAAAATTTCCCCCCAAAATAAAAAAAAAAAAATTCCCAAAATCCCCCAAAAATCCCAAAGAATTTCCACAAAAATCCCCCAAAAATTCCCAAAAAATCCTCAAAAATTCCCCCAAAATTCCCAAATTCCTCAAAAAATTCCCAAAACTTTTTCCAAAAATTCCCCATAAAATTTTCCAAAAATTCCTCCAAAAATTTTCCCAAAATTCCCAAAACTTCCCAGAAAAATTCCAAAAAAATTCCCCAAAAATCCCCCAAAGTTCCACAAAAAATCCTAAAAAATCCCCCAAAAATTTCAAAAAATCCTCAAAAATTCTCCCAAAATTCCCAAATTCCTAAAAAAAATTCCCAAAAATTTTTTCAAAAATTCCCCAAAAAATTCTCAAAAAATTCCCCCAAAATTCCAAAAAAATTCCCAGAAACCCTCCCCAAAATTTCCCAAAAATTCCTCCAAAAATCCTCCAAAATTCAAAAAAAAATCCCAAAATTTTTTTCAAAAACTCCGCCAAAATCCCCCAAAATTCCCCAAAAAATCCCCAAAAGTTTCTCCAAAATTCAAAAAAATTCCTCCAAAAATCCCCCCAAAATCCCCCAAAATTCCCAAAAAATCCCCCAAAATTCCCCCCAAAATTTCCCAAAAATTCTAAAAAATTCCTCCAAAAATTCCTCCTAAAATTCCTCAAGAAATTCTCCAAAACTTCCCCCAAAAAATCCTCAAAAATTCCCCCAAAATCCCAAAAAATTCCTCCAAAAATCCCCCAAAATTCAAAAAAAATTCCTTCAAAAAAACCCCCAAAATTTTCAAAAAATTCCCAAAAAATTTCCCTAAAAAATTCCCCAAAATTCCCTCCCAAAATCCTCAAAAATTCCTCAAAAATTCCCCCAAAATTCCCAAATTCCTCAAAAATTCCCAAAAATTTTTTCAAAAATTCCCCCCAAAATTCCCTAAAATTCCCCCATAACGACGTCGGGATCCCTTCTAGAAGGTTCCACGATGGTTCCTCAAACCCCCCTGAGATGTGGCCACCAAAAATTCCCCTGGTTCTCCCCATCCTATGAGAACTTTTGGGGTCCCCTCTGGTTTTTCCACCCCCGTAGACCCCATAACGACGTCAGGATCCCTTCTAGAAGCTTCCACAGTGGTTCCTCAAACCCCCCTTAGATGTGACCACCAAAAATTCCTCCCCTTCCCCTCACCCCACTGGAACTTTTGAGGTCCCCCCTGGTCTTTCCATCCATGGAGACCCCATAACGACGTCAGGATTCTTTCCAGAAGGTTCCACAGTGGTTCCTCAAACCCCCCTGAGATGTGGCCACCAAAAATTCTTCCCCTTCCCCTCATCCAACCAGAACTTTTGAGGTCCCCCCTGGTCATTCACCCCATGGAGACCCCATAACGACGTCAGGATCCCTTCTAGAAGCTTCCACAGTGGTTCCTCAAACCCCCCTGAGATGTGGCCACCAAGAATTCCTCCCCTTCTCCTCCACCCAGAAAAATTTTTGGGGTCCCCTCTTGTCATTTAATCCCTGGAGACCCCATAACGACGTCAGGATTCTTTCCAGAAGGTTCCACATCGGTTCCTCAAACCCCCCTGAGATGTGGCCACCAAAAATTCCTCCCCTTCCCCTCACCCAACCAGAACTTTTGAGGTCCCCCCTGGTCATTCACCCCCTGGAGACCCCATAACGACGTCAGGATCCCTTCTAGAAGCTTCCACATTGGTTCCTCAAACCCCCCTGAGATGTGGCCACCAAAAATTCCCCTGGTTCTCCCCATCCTATTAGAACTTTTGAGGTCCCCACTTGCTCTCCAAGCCTTGCAGACCCTATAACCACATCAGGATTCTTTCCAGAAGGTTCCACAGTGGTTCCTCAAACCCCCCTGAGATGTGGCCACCAAAAATTCCTCCCCTTCCCCTCACCCCACCAGAACTTTTGAGGTCCCCCCTTATCAATCAACCCCTGGAGACCCCATAACGACGTCTGGATTCTTTCCAGAAGGTTCCTCAAATGGGTCCTCAATGGTTCCTCAAACCCCCCTGAGATGTGGCCACCAAAAATTCCCCTGGTTCTGCCCATCCCATCAGAACTTTTGAGGTCCCCATGGATTCCTCACACCCCGCAGACCCCATAACCACCTCTATCCCCGTCCGTCCGTCCCTCCCCGTCCGTCTGTCCCCGCAGTTCCGCCGGCAGCACACGGCCCTGCACAAGCTGAACGCGCTGGCGCTGCTCCTGACCTTCCTGGGCTGTGCCTCCCCTTCCCCTCATCCCGCCGGAACTTTTGGGGTCCCCATGGATTCCTGACACCCCAGAGACCCCAGAACCACGTCTGGATCCCTTCTAGAAGGTTCCACGATGGTTCCTCAAACCCCATTGAGATGTGACCACCAAAAATTCCTCCCCTTCCCCTCATCCCACCAAAACCTTTAAGGTCTCCATGGATTCCTGACACCCCAGAGACCCCATAATGACGTCAGGATTCTTTCTAGAAGGTTCCACAGTGGTTCCTCAAACCCCATTGAGATGTGGCCACCAAAATTTCCTCCCTTTCCCCTCACCCCACCGGAACTTTTGAGGTCCCCCCTCATCCTCCAACCCCTGGAGACCCCATAACGACGTCAGGATCCCTTCTAGAAGGTTCCACAGTGGTTCCTCAAACCCCTCTGAGATGTGGCCACCAAAAATTCCTCCCCTTCCCCTCACCCCACTGGAACTTTTGAGGTCTCCATGGATTCCTCACACCCCAGAGACCCCAGAACGACGTCTGGATCCCTTCTAGAAGCTTCCACATTGATTCCTCAAACCCCCCTGAGATGTGGCCACCAAAAATTTTCCTGCTTCCCCCTACTGGTCTGGAATTTTTGAGGTCCCCCCTGGTCATTCAACCCCTGGAGACCCCATAACGACGTCTGGTTCCGTTCTAGAACCTTCTATATTGATTCCTCAAACCCCCCTGAGATGTGGCCACCAAAAACTCTCCTGGTTCCCCTCATCCCACCGGAACTTTTGAGGTCCCCCCTGGTCTTTCCATCCATGGAGACCCCATAACAACCTCGGGACCCCTTCCAGAAGGTTCCACATTGATTCCTCAAACCCCCCTGAGATGTGGCCACCAAGAATTCCCGGGGTTCCCCTCACCCCACCGGAACTTTTGAGGTCCCCCCTTATCATTCAACCCCTGGAGACCCCATAACGACGTCAGGATCTTTTCTAGAAGCTTCCACGATGGTTCCTCAAACCCCCCTGAGATGTGGCCACCAAAAATTTTCCTGCTTCCCCCTACTGGTCTGGAATTTTTGAGGTCCCCCCTGGTCATTCAACCCCTGGAGACCCCATAACGACCTCGGGATCCCTTCTAGAACCTTCTATATTGATTCCTCAAACCCCATTGAGATGTGGCCACCAAAAATTTTCCTGGTTCTCCCCACCCCACCGAAATTTTTAGGGTCCCCTCTTGTTCTCCAACCCTCGCAGACCCCATAACGACGTCTGGATCCCTTCCAGAAGGTTCCACAGTGGTTCCTGAAACCCCCCTGAGATGTGGCCACCAAAAATTCCCCTGGTTCCCCTCACCCAACCAGAACTTTTGAGGTCCCCCCTTATCATTCAACCCCCGGAGACCCCATAACGACGTCAGGATCCTTTCTAGAAGCTTCCACGATGGTTCCTCAAACCCCATTGAGATGTGGCCACCAAAAATTCCCCTGGTTCCCCTCATCCCACCGGAACTTTTGAGGTCCCCCCTGGTCTTTCCATCCATGGAGACCCCATAACGACGTCAGGATTCTTTCCAGAAGGTTCCTCAAATGGGTCCTCAATGGTTCCTCAAACCCCCCTGAGATGTGGCCACCAAAAATTCCCCTGGTTCTGCCCACCCCACCGGAACTTTTGAGGTCCCCCCTTATCCTCCAACCCCTGTAGACCCCATAACCACGTCAGGATTCTTTCTAGAAGGTTCCACAGTGATTCCTCAAACCCCTCTGAGATGTGGCCACCAAAAATTCCTCCCCTTCCCCTCACCCCACTGGAACTTTTGAGGTCCCCATGGATTCCTCACACCCCGCAGACCCCATAACCACGTCTATCTCCGTCCGTGTGTCTGTCTGTCCGTCCGTCTGTCCCTCTGCAGTTCCGCCGGCAGCACACGGCCCTGCACAAGCTGAACGCCCTGGCTCTTCTCCTGACCTTCCTGTCCTGCCGGGTGCTGCTGTTCCCGTACCTGTACTGGGCCTACGGGCGGCACCGGGGGCTGTCCCCGCTGCGCGTCCCGGCCGCGCTGCCGCCCGCCTACAACGCCGCCGCCGCCGCCATGGCCGCCCCCCAGCTCTACTGGTTCGGCCTCATCTGCCGCGGCGCCTGGCGGCTCTTCCGGCCGGCGGGGACGGGGACACGGCCACCGTGAGGGGACAATGTGGGGGGGAGGGGGGGGAGGGGCCTGGAGAGTGGGGGAGGGGGTGGGGGGGGGGTGGGGGGGGGGTGGGACAGCGCTGGAGGTGGATTTGGGACATTGTGAGGTGGCTTTGGGACATCTGGGACACTCTGGGGTGGCTCTGGGACATCTGGGACACTCTGGGACATCCTTGGGATACTCTGGGGTGGCTTTGGGGACACTCTGAAGAGACCTGGGGTGGCTCTGGGACACTCTGGGACATCCATGGGACACACTGAGGTGGCCTGATGGGACTTGGGGACACCCTGGGGTGGCTCTGGGGACACCCTGAAGAGTCCTGGGGTGCCTCTGGGACATCTTTGGGACACCTTGAGGTGGCTTTGGGACATCTGGGACACCTTGGGACACCTTGAGGTGGCTTTGGGACATCCGTGGGACACTCTGGGGTGGCTTTGGGACACCTGGGGACACCCTGAGGTGGCTTTGGGACGTCTAGGACATCCCTGGGACACCCTGGGGTGGCTTTGGGACAACCCTGAGGTGGCTTTGGGACAGCCTGAGGTGGCTTTGGGACATCTAGGACATCCCTGGGACACTCTGTGGTGGCTCTGGGACATCCGTGGGACATCCCTGGGACACCCTGGGGTGGCTTTGGGACAACCCTGGGGTGGCTTTGGGACATCGCAGGACACCCTGGGGTGGTTTTGGGACACTCTGGGACACCCTGGGGTGGATTTGGGACACCTGGAGGTGGCTCTGGGACACCCTGGGGTGGCTCTGGGACATCTGGGATACTCTGGGACATCCCTGGGACATCCCTCGGGTGGCTCTGGGACACCCTGGGGTGGCTCTGGGACACCCTGAGGTGGCTTTGGGACATCCTGAAGAGACCTGGGGTGGCTTTGGGACATCTGGGGACACTCTGAGGTGGCTTTGGGACATCTGGGACACCTTGGGACACGCTGGGGTGGCTTTAGGACATCCCTGGGACACCCTGGGGTGGCTCTGGGACACTCTGGGACACCCTGAGGTGGCTTTGGGACACCCTGAGGTGGCTTTGGGACATTGTGAGGTGGCTTTGGGACATCCCAGGACACCTTGGGGTGGCTTTGGGACATCTGGGACACTCTGGGACATCCTTGGGACACCTTGAGGTGGCTTTGGGACACTCTGGGACACCCTGGGGTGGCTTTGGGACATCCCTGGGGTGGCTTTGGGACAGCCTGGGACACCGTGGGGTGGCTTTGGGACATCCCTGGGGTGGCTTTGGGACACTCTGGGACACCCTGGGGTGGCTTTGGGACATCCCTGGGGTGGCTTTGGGACATCTGGGACACCCTGAAGAGACCTGGGGTGACTTTGGGACACCTTGGGACACCTTGGGACACTCAGGGGTGGCTTTGGGACAACCCTGGGACACCCTGGGGTGGCTTTGGGACATCTGGGACACCTTGGGACACCTTGGGACACTCAGGGGTGGCTTTGGGACATCCGTGGGGCACCCTGGGGTGGCTTTGGGACATCCCTGGGACACCTTGGGACACCCTGGGGTGGCTTTGGGACAACCCTGGGGTGGCTTTGGGACATCCTGGGGTGGCTTTGGGACATCTGGGGACATCCTTGGGACACTCTGGGACAGTCTGGGGTGGCTTCAGGAAATTCCTGGGACACCCTGGGGTGGCTCTGGGACACTCTGGGACACTCTGAGGTGGCTTTGGGACACCTGGGGTGGCTTTGGGACATCCTGAAGAGTCCTGAGGTGGCTCTGGGACATTCCTGGGACACCCTGGGGTGGCTCTGGGACACCTTGGGACACCCTGGGGTGGCTTTGGGACATCTGGGACACCTTGGGACACCCTGGGGTGGCTTTGGGACATCCTGAAGAGTCCTGAGGTGGCTTTGGGACACCCCTGGGACACTCTGGGACATCCTTGGGACACCTTGAGGTGGCTTTGGGACATCTGAGACACCTTGGGACACCCTGGGGTGGCTTTGGGAACACTCTGAAGAGACCTGAGCTGGCTCTGGGACATTCCTGAGACACCCTGGGGTGGCTTTGGGACATCTTGGGACACCTTGAGGTGGCTTTAGGACTGCCTGGGGTGGCTTTGGGACATCCTTGGGACATCCCTGGGGTGGCTTTGGGACAACTGAAGGTGGCTCTGGGACATCTGGGACATCCCTGGGGTGGCTTTGGGACATTCCTGGGACACCCTGGGACACCTTGGGGTGGCTTTGGGACACCTGGAGGTGGCTTTGGGGACACCCTGAAGAGTCATGGGGTGGCTTTGGGACATCTGGGATGTCCTTGGGACACCCTGGGGTGGCTTTGGGACATCCTAAGGACACTCTGGGGTGGCTTTGGGACACCTGGGGTGGCTTTGGGACATCCTGAAGAGTCCTGGGGTGGCTCTGGGACATCCGTGCACACCCTGGGGTGGCTCTGGGACACTCTGGGACACCTTGAGGTGGCTTTGGGACTGCCTGGGGTGGCTCTGGGACATCTGCGACATCCCTGGGGTGGCTTTGGGACATCAGTGGGACACCCTGGGGTGGCTTTGGGACATCCTGAAGAGTCCTGAGGTGGCTTTGGGACACCCCTGGGACATTCTGGGACATCCTTGGGACACCTTGAGGTGGCTTTGGGACATCTAGGACATCCCTGGGACACCCTGGGGTGGTTCTGGGACACCTTGAGGTGGCTTTAGGACTGCCTGAGGTGGCTTTGGGACACCCTGGGACACTCTGGGGCGGCTTTGGGACATCCTTGGGACACCTGGGGACACCCTGGGGTGGCTTTGGGACACTCTGGGACACCCTGGGGTGGCTTTGGGACATCCTTGGGACACCTTGGGACACCTTGGGGTGGCTTTGGGACATCCCTGGGACACCTTGGGGTGGCTTTGGGACATCTGGGACACCTTGAGGTGGCTTTGGGACATCTCTGGGACACCTTGAGGTGGCTTTGGGACACTCTGGGGTGGCTTTGGGACACCTTGAGGATTCCTGAGGTGGCTACAGGACATCTGGGACACCCTGGGGTGGCTCCGGGACAACCCTGGGGTGGCTTTGGGACATCTGGGATACTCTGGGACATCCCTGGGGTGGCTTTGGGACAGCCTGGGACACCCTGCGACACCTTGAGGTGGCTTTGGGACATCCCTGGGACACCCTGGGGTGGCTTTGGGACATTCCTGAGACACTTTGGGACACCCTGGGGTGGCTTTGGGACATTGTGAGGTGGCTTTGGGACATCCCAGGACACCCTGGGGTGGCTTTGGGACATCTGGGACATCCCTGGGGTGGCTTTGGGACATCGCTGGGACACCTTGAGGTGGCTTTGGGACACCTGGGGACACCCTGGGGACACTCTGGGACACCCTGGGGTGGCTTTGGGACATCTGGGACACCTTGGGACACCTTGGGGTGCCTTTGGGACTGCCTGGGGTGGCTTTGGGACATCTGGGGAGACTCTGAGGTGGCTTTGGGACATCTGGGACACCTTGGGACACGCTGAGGTGGCTTTGGGACATCTCTGGGACACTCTGGGGCATCCTTGGGACACCCTGGGACATCCCTGGGACATCTGGGGACACCTTGGGACACCCTGGGGTGGCTCTGGGACACTCTGGGACACCTTGAGGTGGCTTTAGGACTGCCTGAAGTGGCTTTGGGACACCCTGGGACACTCTGGGGCGGCTTTGGGACATCCTGAAGAGACCTGGGGTGGCTTTGGGAGAACCCTGGGACACCTGGGGACACACTGGGGTGGCTTTGGGGACACCCTGAAGAGGCCTGGTGTGGCTTTGGGACATTCCTGGGACACCTTGGGGTGGCTTTGGGACACCTTGAGGAGTCCTGAGGTGGTTCCAGGACACTCTGGGACATCCTTGGGACACCCTGGGGTGGCTCTGGGACATCTGGGACACTCTGGGACACCCTGGGGTGGCTTTGGGACATCTCTGGGACACCCTGGGGTGGCTTCAAGACATCCTTGGGACATCCTGGGGTGGCTTTGGGACATCCTGAAGAGTCCTGGGGTGGCTTTGGGACACCTTGGGACACCCTGAGACACTCTGGGACATCCTTGGGACACCCTGGGGTGGCTTTGAGGACACTCTGAAGAGACCTGGGGTGGCTTTGGGACATCTGGGACACCTTGGGACACTCAGGGGTGGCTTTGGGACATCCTTGGGACACCCTGGGGTGGCTTTGGGACATCCTTGGGACACCCTGGGGTGGCTTTGGGACATCCCTGGGACACCCTGGGGTGGCTTTGGGACACCCTGGGACACCCTGGGGTGGCTCCGGGACACTCTGGGACACTCTGGGACATCCCTGGGACACTCTGGGGTGGCTTTGGGACAGCCTGGGGTGTCTTTGGGACATCCCTGGGGTGGCTCCAGGACAATCTGGGACACTCTGGGACATCCTTGGGACACGCTGGGGTGGTTTAGGGACATCCATGGGACACCTTGGGACACCTTGAGGTGGCTTTGGGACATCTGGGGACACCTTGGGACACCCTGGGGTGGCTCTGGGACATCTGGGGACACCTTGGTACACCCTGGGGTGGCTTTGGGACACCCTGGGGTGCCTTTGGGACATTCCTGGGACACCCTGGGGTGGCTCTGGGACACTCTGGGACACCCTGGGGTGGCTTTGGGAAAACCCTGGGGTGGCTTTGGGAAAACCCTGGGGTGGCTTTGGGAAAACCCTGGGGTGGCTTTGGGAAATCTGGGACACCCCGCGAGGTCCCTGTGGGGACATTTGGGGACATTTGTGACCTCCCCTGTCCCCTCCCCCATTAAAGAATTTCCAGGCAATTCTGAGTGACCAATGAGTGACCACTGAGTGACCAATGAGTGACCAATGAGTGACCAATGAGTGACCCCTGAGTGACCACTGAGTGACCACTGAGTGACCCCTGAGTGACCACAGAGTGACCAATGAGTGACCACTGAGTGACCCCTGAGTGACCAATGAGTGACCAATGAGTGACCCTGAGTGACCCCTGAGTGACCAATGAGTGACCACTGAGTGACCACTGAGTGACCAGTGAGTGACCACTGAGTGACCACTGAGTGACCAATGAGTGACCCCTGAGTGACCACTGAGTGACCAATGAGTGACCAATGAGTGACCAATGAGTGACCACTGAGTGACCAATGAGTGACCAATGAGTGACCAATGAGTGACCCCGAGTGACCCCTGAGTGACTCCACCCGGCCCCGCCCCCACAGACTCCGCCCACCAGCATGGGAACAACTCCGAGCGATTTTATTGGCTGAGAAAGGAAAAAAGGGGGCGGGGCCAAGCAGGGGGAGGGGTCAAAGGTCACGAATAAAGGGGGAGGGGTCAAGGGTGGGGGTGGGGCAGGGTGGACACGGGGGTGACCGCGAGTTACCAGTGAGTGACCACTGAATGACCACAGTGACCAATGAGTGACCAATGAGTGACAGAGTGACCACGAGTGACCAATGAGTGACCCCTGACCAGAGTGACCACTGAGTGACCACGAGCGACCACTGAGTGACCACAGTGACCAATGAGTGACAGAGTGACCAGGAGTGACCAATGAGTGACCACTGACCAGAGTGACCACGAGTGACCAATGAGTGACCACTGAGTGACCACAAGTGACCCTTGAGTGACCAGTGGTCAGCTTAGGGTGGTCAATGGTCACTTCAGGGTGACCAGGAGTGACCAGTGATGGCCAGGAGTGACCAGTGGTCACCTCAGAGTGACCAATGAGTGACCACAAGCAGCCAGAATGACCAGTCGTCACTTTGGGGTGGCCTGGAGTGACCAGTGGTCACTTTGGGGTGGCCTGGAGTGACCAGTGGTCACTTTGGGGTGGCCTGAGGTGGTCAGTGGTCACTCCAGGATGGACACACAGTGACCACAGGTGGTCAGTGGTCACTCCAGGATGGACACAGAGTGACCACAGGTGGTCAGTGGTCACTCCAGGATGGACACACAGTGACCACAGGTGGTCAGTGGTCACTCCAGGATGGACACAGAGTGACCACAGGTGGTCAGTGGTCACTCCAAGATGGACACACAGTGACCACAGGTGGTCAGTGGTCACTCCAGGATGGACACAGAGTGACCACAGGTGGTCAGTGGTCACTCCAGGATGGACACAGAGTGACCACAGGTGGTCAGTGGTCACTCCAGGATGGACACAGAGTGACCACAGGTGGTCAGTGGTCACTCCAGGATGGACACAGAGTGACCACAGGTGGCCAGTGGTCATCATGGGTGGTCATTGGTGGTCAGTGGTCACCAAGATGGACACAGAGTGACCACAGGTGATCATTGGTCACTCCAAGACGGACAGAGTGACCACGGGTGGTCAGTGGTCACCATGGATGGACACAGAGTGACCACAGGTGGTCAATGGTAGCTGTGGTCACCAAGAGTGACCATAGATGACCACAGATGACCACTGGTCACCACAGGATGGACATTGGGTGACCACAAATGGTCAATGGTGGCCGTGATCGCCAAGAGTGACCATGGATGACCACAGAGTGACCACGGGTGGTCAGTAGGGGCTGTGGTCACCAAGGATGGACACTGGATGACCACGGGTCGTCAGTGGTGGCCATGATCATCCAGAGTGACCGTAGATGACCACAGGTGACCACTGGTCACTGCGGGATGACCACAGGATGACCAAGGGTGGTCTGTGGTGGCCGTGATCACCAAGGATGGACACGGATGACCACGGGTGACCACGGATGACCAGTGGTCACCACGGGATGGACATTGAGTGACCACTGATGGTCAATGGTGGCTGTGGTCACCAAGACTGACCCTCGATGACCACGGATGACCACTGGTCACCACAAGATGACCACGGGTGGTCAGTGGTGGCTGTAATCATCCAGAGTGACCACAGATGACCACGGATGACCACAGATGACCACTGGTCACCACAAGATAAACATTAAATGACCACTGGTGGTTGCTGGGGGCTGTGGTCACCAGAGATGGACATGGATGACCACGGATGACCACAGATGACCACTGCTCACCACAGGATGGGCATTGGATGACCACAGATGGTTGATGTTGACTGTAGACATGGTGGAAGTCGTGGTGACCACAGGATGGACACTGGATGACCACGGGTGGTCAGTGGTGGCCGTGATCATCCAGAGTGACCACAGATGACCACGGATGACCCCAGATAACCACCGGTCACTGCGGGATGGACATTGGGTGACCACAGATGGTCAACGGTGGCTGTGATCGCCAAGAGTGACCCTAGATGACCACAGATGACCCCAGATGACCACTGGTCACTGCGGGATGGACATTGGGTGACCACAGACGGTCACTGGTGGCTGTGATCACCAAATATGGACACAGATGACCACGGATGACCACTGGTCACCACGGGATGACCACAGGATACCATGGGTGGTCAGTGGGGACTGTGGTCACCACGGATGGACACAGATGACCCCGGATGACACAGATGACCATTGGTCACCACAGGATGGACACTGGATGACCACGGGTGGTCAGTGGTGGCCGTGGTCACCAAGAATGACCATCGATGACCACAGATGACCATAGGTGACCACGGATGACCATGGGTCACCACGGGATGACCACAGGATGACCAGAGGTGGTCAGTGGTGGCTGTAATCAACCAGAGTGACCACAGGTGACCACAGATGACCACTGGTCCCCACGGGATGAACATTAAATGACCACTGGTGGTCGCTGGGGGCTGTGGTCACCAAGGATGGACACTGATGACCATAGATGACCACAGGTGACCACGGATGACCAGTGGTCACCACAGGATGACTGCGCTCGCTCAGCTGATATAGATGCGGTGGAAATCGTGGTCACCAAGGGATGGACACTGGATGACCACAGATGGTCAATGGTGGCCGTGATCACCAAGGATGGACATAGATGACCACAGATGACCACTGGTCACTACTGGACGACCACGGGTGCTCAGCTGATGCAGACACGGTGGAAGTCGTGGTCACCAGGGGATGGACACTGGATGACCACGGGTGGTCACTGGTGGCTGTGGTCACCAAGAGTGACCACGGATGCCCATGGATGACCACAGGTGACCACAGAGTGACCACTGGTCACCGCGGTCGCTGAGCTGATATAGACGCAGTGGAAGTCGTGGTCACCACGGGATGACCACAGGATGACCAGAGGTGGTCAGGGGTGGCTGTAATCATCCAGAGTGACCACAGATGACCCTCAATGACCATGGATAACCAGTGGTCACCACTGGTCACCACCGGTGGCCGCGGGCGCTCAGCTGATGTTGACGCGGTGGAAGTCGTGGTCACCACAGGATGGACACTGGATGACCACAGATGGTCAATGGTGGCCATGATCACCAAGAGTGACCACCGATGACCATGGATGACCACAGATGACCACTGGTCACCATGGGATGGACATTGGATGACCGTAGGTATTCAACGGTGGCCATGATCACCAAGGATGGACACAGATGACCCCAGATGACCACTGGTCACCGCTGGATGACCGCGGTGGCTCAGCTGATGTAGACGCGGTGGAAGTCGTGTGCGCCCAAGCATGGACACTGGGTGACCACCAGTGGTCATTGGGGGATGTGGTCACCAAGGATGGACACAGATGACCACGGATGACCACAGATGACCAGTGGTCACCACAGGATGACCGCGGTGGCTCAGCTGATGTAGACGTGGTGGAAGTCGTGCGCGCCCAAGGACGGACACTGGATGACCACTGGGTGGTCACTGGGGGCTGTGGTCACCAAGAGTGACCCTAGATGACCACAGGTGACCACTGGTCACTGCGGGATGACCACAGGATGACCAAGGGTGGTCTGTGGTGGCTGTGGTCACCAAGGATGGACACAGATGACAACGGGTGAACACGGATGACCACTGGTCACCACGGGATGGACATTGGGTGACCACTGATGGTCAATGGTGGCTGAGATCACCAAGGATGGACACAGATGACCACAGGTCACCACAAGATGATCAGGGGTGGTCACTGGTGGCCGTGGTCACCAAGAGTGACCCTAGATGACCACAGATGACCACTGGTCACCACTGGATGGACACTGAATGACCACAGGTGGCTGTTGGTGGCCGTAATCATCCATAGTGACCACAGGTGACCACAGAGTGACCACTGGTCACCACAGGATGACCGCGGTGGCTCAGCTGATGTAGACACGGTGGAAGTCGTGGTCACCAGGGGATGGACACTGGATGACCACAAGTGGTTACTGGTGGCTGTGGTCACCAAGAGTGACCCTAGATGACCACAGATGACCACGGATGACCACGGGTCACCACGGGATGGACATTGGATGACCATAAGTATTCAACGGTGGCCATGATCACCAAGAGTGACCATAGATGACCACAGATAACCCCAGATGACCACTGGTCACCACGGGATGACCACAGGATGACCAGAGGTGCTCAGTGGTGGCCGTGGTCACCAAGGATGGACACAGATGACCACGGATGACCACGGATGACCACTGGTCACCACGGGATGGACATTGAGTGACCACTGATGGTCAATGGTGGCTGTGGTCACCAAGAGTGACCCTCAATGACCACAAATGACCACTGGTCACCACAAGATGACCAAGGGTGGTCAGTGGTGGCTGTGATCACCAAGAGTGACCACAGATGACCACAGATGACCACGGATGACCACGGGTCACCACAGGATGGACATTGGATGACCAGGTGCAGTCAGTAGTGGCTGTGGTCACCAAGGATGGACACAGATGAACACGGATGACCACAGATGACCACTGGTCACCAGGGGATGACCAGGGGTGGTCAGTGGTGGCCGTGATCACCAAGAGTGACCCTAGATGACCACAGAGTGACCACTGGTCACCACGGGATGACCGCGGTCGCTCAGCTGACGTAAACGCGGTGGAAGTCATGGTCACCAAGGGATGGACACTGGATGACCACCAATGGTCACTGGGGGCTGTGGTCACCAAGAGTGACCCTAGATGACCACAGATGACCACTGGTCACTGCTGGATGACCACGGTGGCTCAGCTGATGTAGACGCGGTGGAAGTCGTGGGCGCCGAAGGCGGCGTTGCACTTGGGGCACTTCCTCTGGCGCGTGTCGTAGCGGCTCTTGACGCACTCGAAGCAGAAGACGTGAAAGCACTTGGTCAGCACCGCGTCCTTCTTGCGGGCGTTGCAGCACGGGCAGGTCAGCCGGGCCTGGACGGAGAGGGGACGGAGGGTCAGCAAGGGTGACCAATGGTGGTGACCGAGGGGCGGCTGAGAGCGTTAGGGGTCGTTAGAGGTCATTAAAGGTCAATCAAAGTCATTAAAGGTCAGCTAAGGTCATTAGCGGTCAACCAAGGTCGTTAAAAATCATTAATAGTCAACCAAGGTCATTAAAGATCACTAAAGATCATTAACGGTCAACCAAGGTCGTTAAAGATCATTAATGGTCAACCAAGGTCATTAAAGGTCATTAATAATCAACCAAGGTCATTAAGAGTTACTAATGGTCAACCAAGATCATTAAAGATCAGTGAGACTCATTAAAGATCCACCAAAGTTATTAAAGGTCAGCTAAGATCATTAAAAGGTCAACCAAGGTCGTTAAAGATCATTAATGGTCAACCAAGCTCATTAATGGTCAACCAAAGTCATTAAAGATCACTAAAGGTCATTAACAGTAAACCAAGGTCGTAAAGATCATTAATGGTCAACCAAGGTCATTAAAGGTCATTAATGGTCAACCAAGGTCATTAAAGGTCAACTGAGATCATTAAGGGTTAACCAAAGTCACTAAAGGGCAGCCAAGGTAATTAAAACTCAACCAAGGCCATTAAAGGTCATTAGGGGTCAGCCAAGGTCATCAATAGTCAACCAAGGTCATTAGAGATCATTAATGGTCATTAAAGGTCATTAATGGTCAATTAAGGTGGTTAAAGATCGTCAATGGTCAAGCAAGGTCATTAAAGGTCACTAATGATCAACCAAGGTCATTAAAGGTCAGCAAAGGTCATTAAGAGTTACCAATGGTCAACCAAGGTCATTAAAGATCATTAATGGTCAACCAAGGTCATTAATAATCAACCAAGATCATTAGAAATCATTAATGATCAACCAAGGTCATTAGAGATCGCTAATGGTCAACCAAGGTCATTAATGGTCAACCAAAGGAACTAGACACCATTAATGGTCAGCCAAAGTAATTAGAGATCATTAACGGTCAGCCAAAGTCATTAATGGTCAACCAAGGTTATTAAAGGTCAACCAAAGTCATTAAGGATCATTAATGGTCAACCAAGGTCATTAATGGTCAACCAAAGTCATTAGAAATCATTAATGGTCAACTAAAATCATTAAAGGTCATTAATAGTCAACCAAAGTCATTAAACATCACTAATGGTCAACCAAAGTCATTAAAGATCACTAATAATTAACCAAGGTCATTAAAGGTAATTCAAGATCATTAGAGCTCATTAACGGTCATTAAAGGTCATGAAAGGTCAGCCAAGGTAGTTAGAAGTTATTAAGGATCAACCAAGGTCATTAAAGGTCAACCAATCATTAAAGGTCATCAAGGGTCAATCAAGGTCATTAAGGGTCATTAATGGTCAACCAAGGTCATTAGAGATCATTAATGGTTAACCAAGGTCATTAATGGTCAACTAAAGTCATTAAAGATCATTAATGGTCAACCAAAGTCATTAAAGGTCAGCCAAAATCATTAAGGGTCATCAATGGTCAACCAAGATCATTAAAGATCATCAATAGTCAACCAAAGTCATTAAGGGTCATTAATGGTCAACCAAGGTCATTAAAGGTCAACCAAGGTCATTAGAGATCATTAACGGTTGACCAAAGTCATTAAAGGTCAACGAAAGTCATTAATGGTCAACCAAGGTCATGAAAGGTCAACAAAGATCATTAGAAATCATTAATGGTTAACCAAGGTCATTAAAGGTCAACCAAGATCATTACAGGTCACTAATGGTCAACCAAGGTCATTAACGGTCAACCAAAGTCATTAGAGATCATTAATGGTCAACTAAGATCATTAAAGGTCATTAACGGGCAACCAAAGTCATAAAAGGTCAACTGAGGTCATTAGAGATCATTAATGGTCAACCAAAGTCATTAAACGTCAACCAAGATCATTAAGAGTTACCAATGGTCAACCAAAGTCGTTAATGGTCAACCAAGGTCATTAAAGATCATCAATGGTCATTAAAGGTCAACCAAAGGTCATTAAAGGTCAACCAAAGGTCATTAAAGGTCAACCAAAGGTCATTAAAGATCATCAATGGTCATTAAACATCAACCAAAGGTCATTAAAGGTAATTAATAGTCAACCAAGGTCATTAAAGGTCAGCCAAGGTCATTAAAAGTCATTAATAGTCAACCAAGGTCATTAAAGGTCAGCCAAGGTCATTAACGATCATTAATGGTCCTGGAAGCTCCACCCAAAATTCCTCAAAGTCCCGGAAGCTCCACCCCAAGGTTCCTCAAGGTTCTAGAAGGTTCCTCAAGGTCCCTAAAGCTCACCCAAGATCCTGGAAGGTCCACCCAAGATTCCTGAAGGTTCTGGAAGGTTCCTGAAAACCCTGGAAGCTCCACCCAAGGTCCCCAAAGCTCCACCCAAGGTTCCTGAAGGTTCTAGAAAGTTCCTCAAAGCCCTGGAAGCTCCACCCCAGGTCCTGGAAGCTCCACCCGAAGTTCCTGAAGGGTTCTAGAAAGTTCCTCAAGGTCCCCCAAAGCTCCACCCAAGCTCCCTAAAGCTCCACCCCAGGTCCTGGAAGCTCCACCCAAGGTTCCTCAAGGTTCTGGAAGGTTCCTCAAAGTCCCCAAAGTTCCACCCAAGGTCCTGGAAGCTCCACCCAAGCTCCCCAAAGCTCCACCCGAGGTTCCTCAAGGTTCTAGAAGGTTCCTCAAGGTCCCCAAAGTTCCACCCAAGGTCCTGGAAGCTCCACCCAAGCTCCCCAAAGCTCCACCCAAGGTTCCTCAAGGTTCTGGAAGGTTCCTCAAGGTCCCCAAAGCTCCACCCAAGGTCCTGGAAGCTCCACCCAAGGTTCCTCAAAGTTCTAGAAGGTTCCTCAAGGTCCCCAAAGTTCCACCCAAGGTCCTGGAAGCTCCACCCAAACTCCCCAAAGCTCCACCCAAGGTTCCTCAAGATTCTGGAAGGTTCCTCAAGGTCCCTAAAGCTCCACTCAAGGTCCTGGAATCTCTACCTCAGGTCCTGAAAGCTCCACCCAAGGTTCTTCAAGGTTCTGGAAAGTTCCTCAAGGTCCCCAAAGCTCCACCCAAGGTCCTGGAAGCTCCACTCAAGGTCCTGGAAGCTCCGCCCAAGGTCCCTCAAGATTCTGGAAGGTTCCTCAAAGTTCCCAAAGCTCCACCCAAGGTCCTGGAAGCTCCGCCCAAGGTTCTTCAAGGTTCTGGAAAGTTCCTCAAGGTCCCCAAAGCTCCACCCAAGGTCCTGGAAGCTCCACTCAAGGTCCTGGAAGCTCCGCCCAAGGTCCCTCAAGATTCTGGAAGGTTCCTCAAAGTTCCCAAAGCTCCACCCAAGGTCCTGGAAGCTCCGCCCAAGGTCCCGGAAACTCCACCCAAGGTTCCTCAAGGTTCTGGAAGGTTCCTCAAGGTCCCTAAAGCTCCACTCAAGATCCTGGAAGCTCCACCCAAGGTTCCTCCAAGTTCTAGAAGGTTCCTCAAGGTCCCCAAAGCTCCACCCAAGGTCCCCAAAGCTCCACCCAAGGTCCCCAAAGCTCCACCAAAAGTTCCTCAAGGTTCTGGAACGTTCCTCAAAGCCCTGGAAGCTCCACCCAAGGTCCTGTAAGCTCCGCCCAAAGTTCCTCAAGGTTCTAGAACATTCCTCCATGTCCCCAAAGCTCCACCCCAGGTCCTGAAAGCTCCACCCAAGGTCCCTGAAGGTTCTAGAAGGTTCCTCAAGGTCCCCAAAGCTCCACCCAAGGTCCTGGAAGGTTCCTCAAGTTCCCTAGAAGTCCCAAGAAGTCCTGGAAGGTCCCAGAAGGTCCTGGAAGGTCCCAGAAGTTCCCGGAAGGTTCCAGAAGGTTCCGGAAGTTCCCGGAAGGTTCCGGAAGGTTCCGCGGGGCTCACCCGGTACTCCTTGATCTCCTCCTGCAGGATCTGGTCGGCGTCGGCGTAGACCTCGACCTTGCGCTGCTTCTCCAGCTTCCGGCGCAGGCGGGACAGCTCCTCCTGAGGGGGATCCCAAAAATGACCCCAAAAGCCACAGAAATTACCCCAAAAATGTCCCCAAAATTTACAGGAATTGCCCCAAAAAGGACCTCAAAATTTACAGAAATTGCCCCAAAAATGACCCCAAAATTCGCAGGAATTGCCCCAAAAATTCCACCAAAAGTTACAAAAAATTCACAAAAATGGTCCCAAAAATAGCCCCAAAATTCACAGAAATTGTCCCAAAAATGTCCCCAAAAATCACAAAAATGGTCCCAAAAATGTCCCCAAAATTTACAGAAATGGCCCCAAAAATGACCCCAAAATTCCCAGAAAAGGCCCCAAAAATGTCCCAAAAACTTCAAAAATGGTCCCCAAAAATTCCCTAAAAATGCACAAAAGTTGCCCCAAAAATTCATTAAAATGGCCCCAAAAAAACCCCCCCAAATACACAGAAATGACCCCAAAAAATTCACACAAATTGTCCCAAAAAAACCCCGGAATTCACAGAAATGGCCCCAAAAAAATTCCCAAAAAATTCACGGAAAAAGCACCAAAAATACCCCAAAAAATTACAAAAAAATCACAAAAATGGTCCAAAAACAGTCCCAAAAATGTCCCCAAAAATTCCCAAAAACCACAAAAATAGTCCCAAAAATGGCCCCAAAATTTACAGAAATGACCCCAAAAAATTCCCAAAAAATTCACAGAAAAGACCCCAAAAATGGCCCCCAAAAAACCCAAAATTCACAGAAATGTCCCAAAAAAATTCCCCAAAAAATCACAGAAAAGGCCCCAAAAAATTACAAAAAATCACAAAAATGGTCCCCAAAAGGGTCCCAAAAATTCACAAGAATTGTCCCAAGAATGTCCCCAAAAATTCCCAAAATCTCACAAAAATAGTCCCAAAAATAGCCCCAAAGTTTACAGAAATTGTCCCCAAAAATGTCCCAAACATTCACAGAAATGGTCCCAAAAATGTCTCCAAAATTCACAGAAATTGTTCCCAAAATGGGCCCAAAAAGTCACAGGAATGGGCCCAAAAAATGACTCCAAAATTTACAGGAATTGTCCCCAAAAAGATCCCAAAATTTGCAAGAATTGTCCTAAAAATTCACAGAAATTACCCCAAAAAATTCACAGAAAAGGCACCAAAAATGGACCAAAAATTTCAGAAATGGTCCTAAAAAATCCCCTAAAAATTCACAGGAATTGTCCCAAAAACGGCCCCCAAAAATTTCAGAGAGGGTCCCAAAAAATTCCCCAAAAATTCCCAGAAATGGCCCTAAAAATGTCCCAAAAATTACAGAGATGGTCCTAAAAAATTCCCTAAAAATTCCCAGAAATGGCCCCAAAAATGGCCCCAAAAATTCCCCAAAATTCCCAAAATTGGTCCCAAAAATGGACCAAAAATTCACAGAAACTGTCCTAAAAAAATCCCACAAAATTCACAGAAATTGTCCCAAAAATGTCCCAAAAATTCACAAAAATGGTCCCAAAAAGTCCCCCAAAAAATCACAAAAATTACCCAAAATTCACAGAAATCATCCCCCAAAAAAAGCCCCCAAACTCACAAAAATGGCCCCAAAAATTCCCTAAAAATTCACAGGAATTGTCCCAAAAAATTCCCCAAAAATGTCCCAAAACCTACAGAAATTATCCCAAAAAAACCCCAAAATTCACAGAAATGGCCCCAAAAATTCATAAAAATGGCCCAAAAAAAACCCCAAAATTCACAGAAATTTTCCCCAAAAAAACCCCCAAAATTCACAGAAATTCTCCTAAAAAAACCTCCTGAAATTCACAAAAATTGTCCCAAAAATGGCACCAAAAATGACAGAAATCATCCCAAAAATACCCCCCAAAATTCACAGAAATTAACACAAAAAATGGCCCCCAAAATCCACAAAAACGTCCCTAAAAAATCACCCCAAAATTCACAAAAATGGTCCCCAAAAATTACAGAAATTGTCCCAAAAATGGCCCCCAAAATTAAAAAAATGTCCCCAAAAATTCCCTAAAAATTCCTAAAAACTGCACCAAAAAATCCCAAAAATTGCCTTAAAAATGACCCCACAAGTTCAAAAAAAAAATTACAAAAATCACAGAAATGGTCCCAAAAAAATTCCCCAAAAATTACAAAAATGGCCTCAAAAATTCATAAAAATGGCCCCAAAAATGTCCCAAAAATCCCTAAAAATTTACCAAAAATCCCCAAAAATTCACCAAAAAAATCTCTAAAAATCCACCAAAAACTCCCACAAATTCATCCAAAAACCCTCCAAAAAATCCACCAAAACCCCTCCAAATTCACCAAAAATTCACAAAAAAACCCCAAAAAAACCAGCAAAAAAAATCCCCAAAATTCACCAAAAAACCCCCTAAAAATTCATCCAAAAAAATCCCAAAAATCCACCAAAAAAAAACCCCCAAAACCCCCTTAAAATCCACCAAAAAATCCCAAAAAATCCCCAAAAAATCCCCAAAAAACTTTTAAAAATCCCCAAAAATTCACCAAAAAATACCCAAAAAATTCTGAAATTCCCCCCAATATTCCCAATCTCTCGAAATCCCCGGAAATTTGGGAATTTGGGAATTTGGGAATTCTCTCCTCACCTGGGCTCGCTTGAGGCTCAGCGACTCCTTGTCCTTCGCCGCTCGGTTCTCGGCCGCGCACACCTGGAGCTCCCGCAGCCGCGCCTGCACGTGCTCGCCCTGGGCGCGGAGATCCTCCGCCAGCTGGGCCGCCTCCACCGCCTGGGGACACACCTGAGTTACCTGAGATACACCTGAGATACACCTGGGCACACCTGGGCACACCTGGATACACCTGGGATCCACTGAGATATCCCTGAGATACACCTAGATACACCTGGGCACACCTGAGATACACCTGAGCACAGCTGGGCACACCTGAGATACACCTGAGATCCATTGGGATATCCCTGAGATACACCTGGGCACACCTGAGATACACCTGGGCACACCTGAGATACACCTGAGCACACCTTGATACACCTGAGATACACCTGGGCACACCTGAGATACACCTGGGCACACCTGCAGCTCCCGCAGCCGCGCCTGCACGTGCTCGCCCTGCGCACGGAGATCCTCCGCCAGCTGGGCCGCCTCCACCGCCTGAGAGACACCTGAGTCACACCTGGGCACACCTGAGATACACCTGGGCACACCTGGGCACACCTGGGATACACCTGAGTCACACCTGGGCACACCTGGATACACCTGGGATCCACTGAGATATCCCTGAGATACACCTGGGCACACCTGAGATACACCTGAGCACACCTGGGCACACCTGAGATACACCTGAGATCCATTGGGATATCCCTGAGATACACCTGGGCACACCCGAATACACCTGGCATACACCTGAGATAGACCTGAGCGCACCTGAGATACACCTGAGCACACCTGGGCACACCTGCAGCTCCCGCAGCCGCGCCTGCACGTGCTCACCCTGCGCACGGAGATCCTCCGCCAGCTGGGCCGCCTCCACCGCCTGAGAGACACCTGAGTTACCTGAGATACACCTGCGCACACCTGGATACACCTGGGATACACTGGGATATCCCTGAGATACACCTGGGCACACCTGAGATACACCTGGGTACACCTGGGCACACCTGGATACACCTGAGATACACCTGGATACACATGGGATACACCTGAGATCCACTGGGATATCCCTGAGATACACCTGGATGCACCTGGATACACCTGGGCACACCTGGATACACCTGGGACACACCTGAGCACACCTGGGACACACCTGGGACACACCTGTGACTCACCTAAGCTCACCTGAGCACACCTGGGACACACCTGTGACACACACCTGAGCTCACCTAAGCACACCTGGGACACACCTGGGAATACCTGTGACACACCTGGGGGTACCTGTAACACACCTGGGACACACCTGGGGGTACCTGTGCCACACCTGTCCCCACCTGTGACACACCTGTGACACACCTGGGGGTACCTATGTCACACCTGTGCCACACCTGGGGGTACCTGTGACACACCTGGGGGTACCTGGGACACACCTGGGACACACCTGGGGGTACCTGTGCCACACCTGTCCCCACCTGCGACACACCTGTGACACACCTGGGGGTACCTGTGTCACACCTGGGACACACCTGGGACACACCTGGGGGTACCTGTGCCACACCTGGGACACACCTGTGACACGCCTGGGGGTACCTGGGACACACCTGGGACACACCTGGGGGTACCTGTGACACACCTGGGGGTACCTGTGTCACACCTTTCCCCACTTGTGACACACCTGTGTCACACCTATCCCCACCTGTCCCCACCTGTGACACACCTGTGACACACCTGTGACACACCTGTCCCCACCCATGGCACACCTGGGGGTACCTGTGACACACCTGTGACACACCTGTGACACACCTGAGCTCACCTGGGACACACCTGTGTCACACCTATCCCCACCCGTCCCCACCTGTGACACACCTGTCCCCGCCCGTGCCCCGCCCGTGCCCCGCCCCCGCTCAGGTGCCGCCCTCACCTTCCTCTTGTGCAGCTCGAGCGCCTGCGAGCGCAGGCTCAGCTCCTTCTCCACCGCGCCCAGGGCGCTCTGCAGGCCCCTCTCCTTCTCCTCCAGCTTCTGCACCACCTGCAGCTGCGCCTCCACCTGCACAGGTCATTAATTAATCACTAATTAATTAATAATTAGCGAAATCGGTGCACTAATAGCCAAAAAAACAGCGGTTGTACCTAAAATTAGCAAATTATTAGGCAATTATTAGGGCTAATTAAGGGTTAATGGGTCATTTTGGGGTCCTGCACCACCTGCAGCTGTGCCTCAACCTGCACAGACCGTTAATTAGCCGTTAATTAGCTAATAATTAGCAAAATCGGCGCATTAATAGCCAAAATAACAGCGGTTCTAGCAAAAATTAGGTGATTATTAGCCAATTATTACGGTTAATTAATGGCTGATGGGTCATTTTGGGCTCCTGCACCACCTGCAGCTGTGCCTCCACCTGCACAGACTGTTAATTAGCCGTTAATTAATTAATAATTAGCAAAATCGGCGCGTTAATAGCCTAAATAACGGCAGTTGTAGCCGAAATTAAGGAATTATTAGGGAATTATTAGGGCTAATTAAGGGTTAATTGGTCATTTTGGGGTCCTGTACCACCTGCAGCTGCGCCTCCACCTGCAGACCACTAATTAGCCATTAATTAATTAATAATTAACAAAATAGGCGCGTTAATAGCCAAAATAATGACGGTTCTAGCTAAAATTAGGGAATCATTAGCTAATTATTAGGGCTAATTAAGGGCTAATGGGTCATTTTGGGGTCCTGCACCACCTGCAGCTGTGCCTCCACCTGCACAGGGGGTTAATTAGCCATTAATTAATAATTAGCAAAATCAGCTCGTTAATAGCCAAAATAACGGTGATTCTAGCCAAAATTACTGAATTATTAGCTAATTATTAGGGCTAATTAAGTACTAATTAGTCATTTTGGGGTCCTGCACCCCCTGCAGCTGCGCCTCCACCTGCACAGGTCATTAATTAATCATTAATTAATTAATAATTAGCGAAATCGGCGCGTTAATAGCCAAAATAACAGCGGTTCTTGCTAAAATTAGGGAATTATTAGGCAATTATTAGGGCTAATTAAGGGTTAATGGGTCATTTTGGGGTCCTGCACCACCTGCAGCTGAACCTCAACATATACAGACCGTTAATTAGACGTTAATTAATTAATAATTAGCGAAATCGGCGTGTTAATAGCCTAAATAATGGCAGCTCTAGCCAAAACTAGGGAATTATTAGCTAATTATTAGGGATAATTAAGGGTTAATGGGTCATTTCGGGCTTCTGCACCACCTGCAGCTGCGCCTCCACCTGCACGGGGGTTAATTAGCCGTTAATTAATTAATAATTAGCAAAAGCAGCTCGTTAATAGCCAAAATAATGGCAATTCTAGCTAAAATTAGGAAATTATTAGCTAATTATTAGGGCTAATTAGGGCCTAATTAGTCATTTTGGGCTTCTACACCACCTGCAGCTGAACCTCAATATGTACAGACCATTAATTAGCCATTAATTAATTAATAATTAGCGAAATAGGCACGTTAATAGCCAAAAAAAACGGCGGTTCTAGCTACAATTAGGGAACTATTAGCTAATTATTAGGGTTAATTAAGTCCTAATTAGTCATTTTGGGATCCTGTACCACCTGCACCTGCACCTCCACCACCACAGACCTTTAATTAATCATTAATTATTCATTAATTAATTAATAATAAGCAAAATCAGCGTGTTAATAGCAAAAAAAACAGTGGTTCTAGCTAAAATTAGGGAATTATTAGGCAATTATTAGGGCTAATTAAGGGTTAATGGGTCATTTTGGGCTTCTGCACCATCTGCAGCTGCGCCTCCACCTGCACAGACCATTAATTAGCCGCTAATTAGCTAATAATTAGCAAAATCGGCGTGTTAATAGCCAAAATAACGGTGGTTCTAGCCAAAATTAGTGAATTATTAGGCAATTATTAGGGCTAATTAAGGGTTAATGCATCATTTTAAGCTCCTGCACCACCTGCAGCTGCGCCTCCACCTGCACAGACCGTTAATTAGCCGTTAATTAATTAATAGTTAGCAAAATTGGCACGTTAATAGCCAAAATAACACCAATTCTAGCAAAAATTAGGTGATTATTAGCCAATTATTAGGGATAATTAAGGGTTAATGGGTCATTTTGGGCTTCTGCACCACCTGCAGCTGCGCCTCCACCTGCACAGAACGTTAATTAGCCGTTAATTAATTAATAATTAGCGAAATAGGCGCGTTAATAGCCAAAATAACGGCGGTTCTGGCCAAAATTAGGGGATTATTAGCCAATTATTAGGGCTAATTAAGGGTTAATGGGTCATTTTGGGCTTCTGCACCACCTGCAGCTGCGCCTCCACCTGCACAGACCGTTAATTAGCCATTAATTAATTAATAATTAGCGAAATCGGCGCATTAATAGCCAAAATAACAGCGGTTCTAGCAAAAATTAGGTGATTATTAGCCAATTATTACGGTTAATTAATGGCTGATGGGTCATTTTGGGCTCCTGCACCACCTGCAGCTGCGCCTCCACCTGCACAGACCGTTAATTAGCCGTTAATTAATTAATAATTAGCAAAATTGGCTCGTTAATAGCCTAAATAACGGCAGTTATAGCCGAAATTAAGGAATTATTAGGGAATTATTAGGGCTAATTAAGGCCTAATTAGTCACTTTGGGCTTCTGCACCACCTGCAGCTGCGCCTCCACCTGCACAGGTGAATCATTAATTAGTAATTAATCATTAATTAGTAAAATTGGCTCATTAATAGCTTAAATCAGGTCATTATTAGCCATTATTAGGTGATTATTAGCCAATTATTAGAGCTAATTAAGTCCTAATTGATATTTTGGGGCTCCTGCTCCACCTCCACCTGCACAGGTAAATCATTAATTAATAATTAATCACTAATTAGCAATTAGGAAGAGCCAGCACCATCTCAGCCAGCTCATTAATGGCTATTAGGCCCCTAATAAACCCTATTAGTAACTAATAAACCCTATTAATATCTAATAATTCATTATTAATACCTATTAAAACTTAATTAATAATAATTAATGACTAATTAAAGATGTTTTGGGGGCTCACCTGTGCCTTGAGGGCCAGCACCTGCTCATTAATGGCTAATAAGCCACTAATAAACCTATTCATAACTAATAAACCCTATTAATAACTAATAAATCATTACTAATGCCTATTAAAAGCCCATTAATTACCAATTAATGACTAATTAATGATGTTTTGGGGCTCACCTGTGCCTTGAGGGCCAGCACCTGCTCATTAATGGCTATTAAGCCCCTAATTAACCCTATTAAACCCCTAATAAACCCTATTAATATCTAATAAATCACTATTAATGCCTATTAAAACTTAATTAATGATAATTAATGATTAATTAATGACTTCTTTGGGGCTCACCTGTGCCTTGAGGGCCAGCACCTGCTCATTAATGGCTAATAAACCCCTAATACACCCTATTAATAACTAATAAACCTTATGAATAACTAATAAATCCTATTAATAACTAATAAATCATCATTAATTCCAATAAAACCTTATTAATTACCAATTAACTATTAATTAATGATGTTTGGGGGGCTCACCTGCGCCTTGAGGGCCAGCACCTGCTCATTAATGGCTAATAAACCCATAACAAGCCCTATTAAACCCCTAATAAACCCTATTAATACCTAATAAGTCATTATTAATACCTATTAAAACTCAATTAATGATAATTAACGATTAATTAACGACCTTTTCGGGGCTCACCTGTGCCTTGAGGGCCAGCACCTGCTCGGCCAGCTCGTCCTTCTCCTCTCGGAGCAGTTTGTGGATCTGGTTGGCCTTGATGCGCTCCGACATCAGCTTGAAGTTGGCGTCGTCCTTCTCGCGCAGCTGCTGCAGCAGCCGCAGGTTCTGCTCCTGCATGTCCTCGAAGGCCTGGCCCGTCACGTCCATCTCCGACAGCAGCGCCTCCTCCTCCTGACGGGGGGGCCAGAAAAGATGGCCGCCGTCAGAGGGAGGGGTAACCCAGAGAGACAAGACGGCCGCCGTCAGCGGAGGGGGTCGGCCACAGGGACAAGATGGCCGCCATCAGCGGGGTGGGGTTGGCCACAGGGACAAGATGGCCGCCATGAGTAGGTGGGATAAACCAGAGAGACAAGATGGCCGCCGTCAGTAGGTGGGATAAGCCAGAGAGACAAGATGGCCGCCGTCAGTGGAGGGGGTCAGCCACAAAGACAAGATGGCTGCCATGAGTAGGTGGGATAACTCAGAAAGACAAGATGGCCGCCGTCAGATAGAGTAACCCAGAGAGACAAGATGGCTGCCGTCAGCGGGGGGGGGGGGGTCGGCCACAGAGACAAGATGGCCGCCATGAGTAGGTGGGATAACCCAGAGAGACAAGATGGCTACCACAAGGTGATATAATAACTCAAAGAAACAAGATGGCCGCCGTCAGTAGGTGGGATCACCTGGAAAGGCAAGATGGCCGCCGTCAGATAGAGTAACTCAGAGAGACAAGATGGCTGCCGTCAGATAGAGTAACTCAGAGAGACAAGATGGCCGCCATGAACAGATAGAATAACCCAGAGAGACAAGATGGCTGCCACAAGGTGATATAATAACTCAAAGAAACAAGATGGCCACCGTCAGTGGTGGGGGGTAACCCAGAAAGACAAGATGGCCGCCATCAGATAGAGTAACCCAGAAATACAAGACGGCCGCCGTCAGATACAATAACCCAGAGAGACAAGATGGCCGCCGTCAGCAGGGTGGTCAGCCGGAGAGACAAGATGGCCGCCGTCAGATAGAGTAACCCAGACAGACAAGATGGCCACTGTGAGTGGGTGGGATCAGCCAGAGAGACAAGATGGCCGTCACCAATAGATGAAATAACCCAGAAAAACAAGATGGCCGCCATGAGAGGATAAAGTAACTCAGAGAGACAAGATGGCCTCCATCAGCAGGTGGGACAACCCAGAGAGACAAGATGGCTGCTGTCAATAGATGGGATAAGCCACAGAAACAAGATGGCTGCCGTCAGATAAAGTAACCCAGAGAGACAAGATGGCCGCTGTCAGCGGGGGGGGTAACCCAGAGAGGCAAGATGGCCGCCAGCAAGAGATGGGATGAGGCAGAAAAACAAGATGGCCACCGTCAGATAGAGTAACCCAGAGAGGCAAGATGGCCGCCAACAAGAGATGGAATAAGGCAGAGAAACAAGATGGCCACCATCAGCAGATGGGATAACCCACAGGGACAAGATGGCCGCTGTCAGCAGGGGGGGTCGGCCAGAGACAAGATGGCCGCCGTCAGCAGAGGGGGTAACCCAGAGAGACAAGATGGCCGCCATCAGATAGAGTAACCCAGAGAGACAAGATGGCTGCCACCAATAGATGGGCTAACCCAGAGAGACAAGATGGCCGCCATCAGCAGGTGGGATAACCCACAGAGACAAGATGGCCGCCATCAATAGATGGAACAAGGCAGCGAAACAAGATGGCCGCCACCAGCAGATGGGATAACCCACAGAGACAAGATGGCCGCCGTCAGCAGAGGGGGTCGGCCAGAGGAACAAGATGACCACCATCAGCAGATGGGATCACCCAGAGAGACAAGATGGCTGCCATGAATAGATGGGATAACCCAGACAGACAAGATGGCCGCCGTCAGCCGGTGGGATCACGCAGAGAGACAAGATGGCCGCCACCAAGAGATGGGATAAGCCAGAGATACAAGATGGCCGCCGTCAGATAGAGTAACCCAGAGAGACAAAATGGCCGCCGTCAGCGGGTGGGATAACCCAGAAAGACAAGATGGCCGCCATCAGATAGAGTAACCCAGAGAGACAAGATGGCCGCCGTCAGTGGGTGGGGTCAGCCACAGAGACAAGATGGCCACCATCAGTGGTGGGGGGTAACCCAGAGAGACAAGATGGCCGCCACCAAGAGATGGAATAACCCAGACAAGATGGCCGCCATCAGTAGATAGAATAACTCAGAGCGGCAAGATGGCTGCCATCAGTAGTTGGGATCACCCACAGAGACAAGATGGCCACCACGAAGTGATGCACTGACCCACAGAGACAAGATGGCCGCCTTCAGTAGATAGAATAACCCAGAGAGACAAGATGGCCGCCATGAGGTGATGCAATGACCCAGACAGACAAGATGGCTGCTACCAATAGAAACACCCAAACAGACAAGATGGCCGCCATCAATAGATAGAACAACCCAGAGAGGCAAGATGGCCGCCATCAGATACAGTAACCCAGAGAGACAAGATGGCCGCCGTGAGGTGATGCAACGACCCACAGAGACAAGATGGCCACCATCAACAGATAGATGAAGCCAGGGAAACAAGATGGCTGCCGTAAGAGTAACCCAGAGAGACAAGAGGTGCCCTCAGGTGTGCCCAGGTGTGCTCAGGTGTGCCCAGGTGTATCCCAGGTGTGCCCAGGTGTATCCCAGGTGTGTCCCAGGTGTGTCCCAGGTGTATCCCAGGTGTATCCCAGGTGTGTCCCAGGTGTATCCCAGATGTATCCCAGGTGTGCCCAGGTGTATCCCAGGTGTGCCCAGGTGTATCCCAGGTGTGTCCCAGGTGTGTCCCAGGTGTATCCCAGATGTATCCCAGGTGTCTCCCAGGTGTATCCCAGGTTTGCCCAGGTGTACCCCAGGTGTATCCCAGGTGTATCCCAGGTGTGTCCCAGGTGTATCCCAGGTGTGCCCAAGTGTATCCCAGGTGCCCCCAGGTGTGCTCAGGTATATCCCAGGTGTATCCCAGGTGTATCCCAGGTGTATCCCAGGTGTATCCCAGGTGTATCCCAGGTGTATCCCAGGTGCTCCCAGCTGTGCCCAACTGTGTCCCTGTCCCCCCCAGGTGCCCCCAGGTGTGCCCAGCTGTGCCCAGGTGTGCCCCTCCCTCCTCTCACCTGTTTGGTGGCTGCCAGCTGCCTCTGCAGGTGCTCCATCTGCCCCAGGTGTGCCCAGCTGTATTCCAGGTGTATCCCAGGTGTCTCCCAGGTGTATCCCAGGTGTATCCCAGGTGTATCCCAGGTGTGTCCCAGGTGTATCCCAGGTGTGTCCCAGGTGTGTCCCAGGTGTATCCCAGGTGTGCCCAGCTGTATTCCAGGTGTATCCCAGGTGTCTCCCAGGTGTATCCCAGGTGTGCCCAGGTGTATCCCAGGTGTGTCCCAGGCGTATCCCAGGTGTGCCCAGGTGTGGCCAGATGTGCCCCAGGTGTATCCCAGGTGTATCCCAGGTGTATCCCAGGTGTATCCCAGGTGTATCCCAGGTGTGCCCAGGTGTATCCCAGGTGCCCCCAGGTGTGCCCAGGTGTATCCCAGCTCTGCCCAGGTGTGCCCAGGTGTGTCCCTGTCCCCCCCAGGTGCCCCCAGGTGTGCCCAGGCCTATCCCAGATGTATCTCAGGTGTGCCCAGCCATGCCCAGGTGTCCCCAGGTGTGCCCAGTTGCCCCCAGGTGCCCCCAGCCATGTCCCCAGGTGTGTCCCCGCCCCCCCAGGTGTGCTCTCACCTGTTTGGTGGCTGCCAGCTGCCTCTGCAGGTGCTCAATCTGCCCCAGGTGCCCCCAGGTGCCCCCAGGTGTATCCCAGGTGTATCCCAGCCGTGCCCAGGTGTGCCCAGGTGTATCCCAGGTGTGTCCCTGTCCCCCCAGGTGTGCCCAGGTGTCCCCAGCTGTGCCCAGGTGTATCCCAGCTCCGCCTAGGTGTGCCCAGGTGTATCCCAGGTGTGCCCAGGTGTGCCCAGATGTGCCCAGGTGTATCCCAGGTGTGCCCAGGTGTGCCCAGATGTGCCCAGGTGTATCCCAGGTGTGCCCAGGTGTGCCCAGGTGTGCCCAGGTGTATCCCAGGTGTGCCCAGGTGTATCCCAGGTGTGCCCAGGTGTATCCCAGGTGTGCCCAGGTGTGCCCAGGTGTGCCCAGGTGTATCCCAGGTGTGCCCAGGTGTGCCCAGGTGTATCCCAGGTGTGCCCAGGTGTGCCTAGGCCTATCTCACGCCTATCCCAGGTGTGCCCAGGTGTGCCCAGATGTCTCCCAACCCTTCCCAGGTGTGCGCAGATGTATCTCACCTGTGCCTAGGTGTATCCCAGGTGTACCCCAGGTGTATCCCAGGTGTATCCCAGGTGTACCCCAGGTGTACCCCAGGTGTATCCCAGGTGTACCCCAGGTGTATCCCAGGTGTATCCCAGGTGTACCCCAGGTGTATCCCAGGTGTATCCCAGGTGTACCCCAGGTGTATCCCAGGTGTATCCCAGGTGTGCCCAGCTGTGCCCAGGTACCCCCAGATGTATCCCAGGTGTATCTCAGGTGTATCCCAGGTGTGCCCAGGTGTGTCCCTGTCCCCCCCAGGTGTGCCCAGGTGTCCTCAGCTGTGCCCAGCCCTGTCCCCAGGTGTGCCCAGCTGTGCTCAGGTGTGTCCCCGCCCTCCCCAGGTGTGCCCAGGTGTATCCCAGGTCCCCCCAGGTGCCCCCAGCTGTGCCCAGCTGTGCCCAGGTGTGTCCCCGCCCCCCCAGGTGTGCCCAGGTGTGCCCAGGTGTGTCCAGCTATGCCCAGGTGTGTCCCCTCCCCCCAGGTGTATCCCAGCTGTGCCCAGGTGTATCCCAGGTGCCCCCAGGTGTGCCCAGGTGTATCCCAGCTCTGCCCAGGTGTGTCCCTGTCCCCCCCAGGTGCCCCCAGGTGTGCCCAGGCCTATCCCAGGTGTATCTCAGGTGTGCCCAGCCATGCCCAGGTGCCCCCAGGTGTGCCCAGGCCTATCCCAGGTGTTCCTAGCTGTGCCCAGCCATGTCCCCAGGTGTGCCCAGGTGTGTCCCTGTCCCCCTCAGGTGTGCCCACATGTGCCCAGGTGTGTTCCTGTCCCCTCCAGGTGTGCCCAGGTGCCCCCAGCTGTGCCCAGCTGTGCCCAGGTGTATCCCAGGTGTGTCCCTGCCCCCCCAGGTGTGTCCCCTCCCCCCAGGTGTGTCCCCTCCCCCCAGGTGTGTCCCCCCTCACCTGTTTGGTGGCCGCCAGTCTCCTCTGCAGGTGCTCGATCTGCTCCTCGCTCAGCCGCAGCCGCCGCAGCGCCTCCTCGTCGGCCAGCTTCTTGGATTCCCGCCGCTCCCGCTCCTCCAGCTCCCGCCAGCGCCCGCGCAGCTCCTCCAGCTCATTAATCATTAATTAGTGATCGTTAATTAGGGATTAATAATGGGTTATTAACCACTGCTCCATTCATTAACCCACAGGAACCAACGTGAGCTTCTTCGACTCGCGCCGCTCCCGCTCCTCCAGCTCCCGCCAGCGCCCCCGCAGCTCCTCCAGCTCATTAATGAGTAATTATTAATGATTAATAAACACTAATAATCGGTTATTAACTGGTTATTAACCATTGTTCCATTCATTAACCCACAGGAACCAATGGGAGCTTCTTGGATTCCCGCCGCTCCCGCTCCTCCAGCTCTCGCCAGCGCCCACGCAGCTCCTCCAGCTCATTAATGATTAATGATCGTTAATTAGGGATTAATAATGGGTTATTAACCGGTTATTAGTCATTGTTCCGTTCATTAACCCACAGGAACCAACAGGAGCTTCTTGGACTCGCGCCACTCGCGCTCCTCCAGCTCCCGCCAGCGCCCGCGCAGCTCCTCCAGCTCATTAATTAATGATTAATTAATTAATAACTAATAATCATTAATAATGGGTTATTAACCGGTTATTAGGCATTGTTTCATTAATTAATCCATAGGAACCAACGGGATCTTCTTGGACTCGCGCCGCTCCCGCTCCTCCAGCTCCCGCCAGCGCCCACGCAGCTCCTCCAGCTCATTAATTAGTAATTAATTAATGATTAATAATGATTAATAATTGGTTATTAGTCATTGCTCCATTCATTAACCCACAAGAACCAATGGGAGCTTCTTGGACTCGCGCCGCTCCCGCTCCTCCAGCTCCCGCCAGCGCCCCCGCAGCTCCTCCAGCTCATTAATTAGTAATTAATTAATGATTAATGATCATTAATAATGGGTTATTAACTGGTTATTAGGCATTGTTCCGTTCATTAACCCACAGGAACCAACGGGAGCTTCTTCGACTCGCGCCGCTCCCGCTCCTCCAGCTCCCGCCAGCGCCCACGCAGCTCCTCCAGCTCATTAATGATTAATTATTAATGATTAATTAGGGATTAATAATCAGCTATTAACCAGTTATTAGTCATTGTTCCAGTCATTAACCCACAGGAACCAACAGGAGCTTCTTGGATTCCCGCCGCTCGCGCTCCTCCAGCTCCCGCCAGCGCCCATGCAGCTCCTCCAACTCGTTAATTAATCATTAATTAATAATTAATAATCACTAATAATCGGTTATTAACCAGTTATTAGTCATTGTTTCATTAATTAATCCATAGGGACCAACGGGAGCTTCTTGGACTCGCGCCGCTCCCGCTCCTCCAGCTCCCGCCAGCGCCCACGCAGCTCCTCCAGCTCATTAATTAATCATTAATTAATAATTAATTAGGAATTAATAATCGGTTATTAATCGGTTATTAGGCATTGTTCCATTAGTTAATCCATAGGAACCAACAGGAGCTTCTTGGACTCGCGCCGCTCCCGCTCCTCCAGCTCCCGCCAGCGCCCACGCAGCTCCTCCAGCTCATTAATTAATGATTAATTAATGATCGTTAATTAATAATAAATAATGGGTTATTAGTCATTGTTCCATTAATTAACCCACAGGAACCAACGTGAGCTTCTTCGATTCCCGCCGTTCCCGCTCCTCCAGCTCCCGCCAGCGCCCACGCAGCTCCTCCAGCTCATTAATTAGTAATTAATTAATGATTAATGATCATTAATAATGGGTTATTAACTGGTCATTAGTTATTGTTCCATTCATTAACCCACAGGAACCAACGGGAGCTTCTTGGACTCGCGCCGCTCGCGCTCCTCCAGCTCCCACCAGCGCCCCCGCAGCTCCTCCAGCTCATTAATGATTAATTAATTAATAATTAATGATCATTAATAATCAGTTATTAATCTGTTATCGGTCATTGTTCCATTCATTAACCCACAGGAACCAACGGGAGCTTCTTCAATTCCCGCCGCTCCCACTCCTCCAAATCCCGCCAGCGCCCACGCAGCTCCTCCAGCTCATTAATTAATCATTAACAAATAATTAATAATCATTAATAATGGCTTATTAGCCACTTATTAGTCATTGTTCCATTCATTAACCCACAGAAACCAACGGGAGCTTCTTGGATTCCCGCCGCTCCCGCTCCTCCAGCTCCCGCCAGCGCCCCCGCAGCTCCTCCAGCTCATTAATCATTAATTAATAATCGTTAATTAATGATTAATAATGGGTTATTAATGGGTTATCGGTCATTGTTCCATTCGTTAACCCACAGGAACCAACGGGAGCTTCTTGGACTCGCGCCGCTCCCGCTCCTCCAGCTCCCGCCAGCGCCCCCGCAGCTCCTCCAGCTAATTAATCATTAATTAATGATCGTTAATTAATGATTAATAATGGGTTATTAATGGGTTATCGGTCATTGTTCCGTTCATTAACCCACAGAAACCAACGGGAGCTTCTTGGACTCGCGCCGCTCCCGCTCCTCCAGCTCCCGCCAGCGCCCGCGCAGCTCCTCCAGCTCATTAATGATTAATTAATGATCGTTAATTAGGGATTAATAATGGGTTATTAACTGGTTATCGGTCATTGTTCCATCCATTAATCCATAGGAACCAACGGGAGCTTCTTGGATTCGCGCCGCTCCCGCTCCTCCAGCTCCCGCCAGCGCCCCCGCAGCTCCTCCAACTAATTAATGATTAATTATTAATAATTAATAATGATTAATAATGGGTTATTAACCAGTTATTAGTCACTGTTCCATTCATTAACCCACAGGAACCAACGGGAGCTTCTTGGACTCACTCCTCCAGCTCCCGCCAGCGCCCACGCAGCTCCTCCAACTAATTAATCATTAATTAATTAATAATTAATAATCATTAATAATTAGTTATTAACCACTTATTAGTCACTGTTTCATTAATTAACCCACAGGAATCAACGGGAGCTCCTCGGGCTCAAGGCCTTCCAGCTCCTCCAGCTCCCGCCAGCGCCCACGCAGCTCCTCCAGCTCGTTAATTAATCATTAATTAATAACTAATAATCGGTTATTAACCACTTATTAGTCACTGTTTCATTAATTAACTCACAGGAATTAACGGGAGCTCCTCGGGCTCAAGGCCTTCCAGCTCCTCCAGCTCCCGCCAGCGCCCACGCAGCTCCTCAGCTCGTTAATTAATTAGCATTAATTAGCGTTAATTAGCATTAATTACCTCGGCCTTGCTCTTCCTCTCGGCCGCCATCAGCGTCACCTTGTCCCGCTGCTCCTTGGGCGCCGACTTGTACATGTCCAGCAGCAGCTTCATCTCCTTCTGGTTCTCCTGCGCCTTCCTGGACGCCATTTTGAGCTCGTTTGCATCTCATTTGCATACTCACAAAGGCCATGCCCCTTTGTTTGGCTCGACACCTTTAAATTTGGCCCCAAATCCCCCCGAAATGGACCCTGAAGGACCCCAAAAATCGACCCCAAGTTTCGTTTCCTGCACCTTCCTGGGGGTAATTTCAATCTAATTTGAATCTCATTTGCATACTCCGAATTGAACACGCCCCTTTGTTTAGCTCCACCCCTTAAATTTGGCCCCAATTCCCCCTGAAATTGACCCAGAAAGGCCCCAAAAATCGACCCCAAATTCCAACTCCTGCTGCCCCTCTGCCTTTCTGTGCTCCTCTGCATCCTATTTCCATCTCATTTGCATATTTGCAAAAGCCACACCCCATTCATTTGGCTCCACCCTTTTAAATTTGGCTCAAACCCCCCAAAATTTCTTCTCAAAATTCCCCAATATCGACCCCAAATTTCGTCTCCTTCTGCTTCTCCTGCGCCTTCCTGGCCGCCATTTGCACCTCATTTGCATCTCATTTGCATATTTAGAACCCACCATGCCCATCCGTTTGGCTCCACCCATTGAATTTTACCCCAAACCGCCCCAAAATTGACCCAGAAACGCCCCCAAAATCGACCCCAAATTCCAACTCCTGCTTTCCCTCTGCCTTTCTGTACTCCTTTGCATCCTATTTGCATCTCATTTGCATAATCCAAAACGCCATGCTCCTTTGTTTGGCTCCACCCCTTTAAATTTGGCTCAAACCCCCCCAAAATTTCGCCTCAAAAAACCCCAAAATTGACCCCAAATTTCGTCTCCTTCTGGTTCTCCTGCGCCTTCCTGGCAGCCATTTTGAGCTCATTTGCATCTCATTTGCATATTCACAACTGACCATGCCCATTTGTTTGCCTCCACTCCTTGAATTTTGTCCCTAAGCCCCAAAAATTTACGTGGAATGACCCCAAAAATCGACCCCAAATTTCATCTCCTTCTGGTTCTAGTGTTCCTTCCTGCCAGCATTTGCATCTCATTTGCATATTTGCAGAAACCACACCCCAATATTTGGCTCCACTCCTTGAATTCGGCTCCAATTCCCCCTATAATTGACCAAAATCGACCCCAAATTTCGTCTCCTTCTGGTTCTCCTGCGCCTTCCTGGCCGCCATTTGCACCTCGTTTGCATCTCATCTGCATATTCACAAAAGCCACACTTCTTTATTTTACTCCACCCCTTGAATTTTGCCCCAAACCCCCAAAAATTGACGCAGAAAGGCCCCAAAAATCGACCCCAAATTTCGTCTCCTTCTGGTTCTCCTGTGCCTTCCTGGCCGCCATTTCCACCTCATTTGCATCTCATTTGCATATTCACAAAAGCCACGCCTCTTTATTTTACTCCACCCCTTTAAATTTTGCCCCAAATCCCCCCAAAATTTCGTCTCAAAATCCCCCAAAATCGACCCTAAATTTCTTCTCCTTCTGGTTCTCCTGCGCCTTCCTGGCCGCCATTTAAAGCTCATTTGAATCTCATTTGCATATTCAGAATTGATCATGCCCTTTCATTTGGCTCCACCCATTGAATTTTGCCCCAAACCCCCCAAAATTTACGTGGAATGACCCCAAAAATCGACCCCAGCTTCCAACTCCTGCTGCCCCTCTGCCTTTCTGTGCTCCTTTGCATCCTATTTGCATCTCATTTGCATACTAACAAAGGCCAAGCCCCCTTCATTTGGCTCCACCCCTTGAATTTGGCTCCAAACCTCCAAAATTATTTCTCAAAAATCCCAAAAATCGACCCCAAATTTCGTCTCCTTCTGGTTCTCCTACGCCTTCCTGGCCACCGTTTGCACCTCATTTGCATCTCATTTGCATATTCACAACTGACCATGCCCATTTGTTTGCCTCCACCCCTTGAATTTCACCCCTAACCCCCAAAAATTTACGTGGAATGACCCCAAAAATCGACCCCAAATTTCGTCTCCTTCTGGTTCTATTGTTCCTTCCTGCCAGCATTTGCATCTCATTTGCATATTTGCAGAAACCACACCCCAATATTTGGCTCCACCCCTTGAATTTGGCTCCAAATCCCCCCGAAATTGACCCAAATCGACCCCAAATTTCGTTTCCTTCCGGTTCTCCTGCACCTTCCTGGCCACCATTTGCACCTCATTTGCATCTCATTTGCATATTCACAAAAGCCACGCCCACTCATTTGGCTCCATCCATTGAACTTTACCCCAAAATCCTCCAAAATTGACCCAGAAATGCCCCAAAAATCAACCCCAAATTTTATCCCCTGTTCCCCTCTGGGCTCATTTGCATCCTATTTGCATCTCATTTGCATAAAACACCCCCCAATTCCTCTCCAATCTTCAATTCCCCCCAAAATCTGCCCAAAATGTCCCAAAATCCAAACAATTTCACCTAAAATCCCCCCAAACCCTCCCAAGACCCCTCCCCAAACCCTCCCACATCCCTCATTAGCATCTCATTTGCATAAGTATCCCTTTAACACCATCCAAGCCGTCTCCGTATCCCCCAAATCCCCCTAAAATGTCCCAAAATCCCCCAAAATCTCCCTAAATTCCCTCAAGTCCCTCCCAAGATCCCTCTCCAAATCCTCCCACACCCCTCATTAGCATCTCATTTGCATAAATACCCCTTTAACGCTATCCAAGCCATCTCCATATGCCCTAAATCCCCCTAAAATGTCCCCAAATCCCCCAAAATCTCCCTAAAATCCCTCAACTCCCTCCCAAGACCCCTCCCTAGATCCTCCCGCTGCCTCTTTAGCATCTCATTTGCATAAATATCTCTTTAATACATCTCAAACCCTTAAAACTCCCCCTACAATCCACAAAAATTTTTCCAAAATCCCCCAAAATCTCCCTAAAATCCCCCCCAAACCTCCCAGAACCCCTCCCCAAACTTTCCCACACCCCTCATTAGCATCTCATTTGCATAAGTATCCCTTTAATACCACCCAAACCCTTTACAACTCCCCCTAAAATCTCCCCAAAATGTCCCAAAATCAAAAAAATTCCTCCTAAAATCCCCCCAAACCCTCCCAAGACCCCTCCCCAAACTTTCCCACACCCCTCATTAACATCTAATTTGCATAAATATAACTTTAATACTCTCCAAGCCCTTTAAAACTCCCCCCAAAATGCTCCTAAAATTTCCCAAAATCTCTCAAAATCACCCAAAAAATCTCTTAAGATCTTTTAAGAACCCCTCCCCAAACCCTCCCACACCCCTCATTACCATCTCATTTGCATAACCCCCCCTTTAACACCCCCCAAACCCCTCCCAACTCCCCCCAAACCCCCCTAAAATCCCCCCCAAAATCCCCCCACCCCCCAATTTCCCCTTTAGCCCCGCCCTCGCCCCAAACCACACTTCTCATTAGCATCTCATTAGCATAGCCCCGCCCCCAACTCACTTTAGCTCCGCCCTCAGCTGCTTCAGCACTTCCGAGTCTTTTTTCTTCCCCTCCTCGGCTCCGCCCTTCGGCCGTTCCCGCCCCTCCCCCCTGGCCCCGCCCCCAACCCCGCGTTCAGGGCGGGGCCTGGGAGGGGGCGGAGCCGGAGGGCGAGGAGGAGGCGGGGCTTGCGGAGCAGCCTGGGAGGGGGCGGGGTTTGGAGTGGGGGCGGGGCCTGGGGCTTCTTCCTCTTCCTCTTTTGGAGGGGGCGGGGCGGATTTAGGGGGTGGGTCTTGGGAAGGGGCGGGGCCAGCGGAGGCCACGCCCTCTTTGTCATCGGAAGGGGGAGGGGCAGGGGTGGGGGGAGGGGTTTCTTCAGGGGGAGGGGCGGAGCTTGAGGAAGGGGCGGGGCCTGAGGTGGAGGAGGAGGAGCTTGAGGAGGAGGAGGAGGAGGGGGGAGGGGGTGGGGGAGGGGCGGGGCTGGGTGGGGGAGGGGCGCCGCTGGCCTGAAGGCGGAGCTGGAAAAGAAAAGGGGGAGGAGTCAAAGGACACGCCCATTTAAAGGGGCTGCAGCCATTTAAGCCACGCCCATTTAAGCCCCACCCACTGGCTTAAAGAGGCCACACCCACTTTAGTTCAGTCTTTGCTCTTAAAGGGACCACGTCACTTTTTTAGGGAAGCCACGCCCCTTTATGGCCACACCCACGCGCTCTTAAAGGGGTAGCGGCCCATTTTTTGTCATGCCACGCCCCTTTAAATGGCCACACCCATCTCTTAAAGGAACCATACAGAATTTCTTTAAACCATACCCCCTATAAAAGAACCACGCCCACTCTTAAAGGAACAACACCTGCTCTTAAAGAGACCACACCCCTTTCTGAAATAAACCACGCCCCATCCTACAGGGTTCACGCCCATCTTAAAGGGGCCACAGCGTCTTTTAAAGTGACCATGCCCACTCTTAAAGTGACCACGCCCACTCTTAAAGGGATCGCAGTATTCTTAAAGAGACCACGCCCACTCCTAAAGTGACCACACCCTGTCTTAAAGAGACCACACCCACTCTTAAAGGGACCACGCCCACTCCTAAAAGGACCACACCTGCTCTTAAAGGGACCACACCCACATCCTAAAGAACCCCACCCACACTTAAGGAGAACACGTCCCCAAAAGCCACACCCCCTGGGGATTTTGAGGCCACGCCCCCTCAGGTGAGGCCCCGCCCACCTTGTTGATCTCAGCCTGCACCTCATGCAGCCTGACCTGCTTCTTTAAGCCACACCCCCTCTTAAAGGAACCACTCCCCTCTTAAAGGAATCACACCCCACTTAAAACAACCACACCCCTTAAAGCCACACCCCCTGGGGTTTTTTGGCCCCGCCCACCCAGGTGAGGCCCCGCCCACTCACCTTGTTGATCTCGGCCTGCACCTCGCACAGTTTGCCCTTATTTAGCCACATCCCCTCTTAAAGGAACCACACCCCTCTTAAAGGGACCACACCCCTCTTAAAGGAATCCCACCCTTTTAGGCCACACCCCAGGGGTTTGTTGGGCCACGCCCACCCAGGTGAGGCCCCGCCCACTCACCTTGTTGATCTCGGCCTGCACCTCGCGCAGTTTGCGCTTATTTAGCCACACCTCCTCTTAAAGCAACCACACCCCTCTTAAAGGAATCCCACTCATTCAGGCCACACCCCTTGTGGTTTTTTGGCCCCGCCCACCCAGCTGAGGCCCCGCCCACTCCTTGTTTATCTCGGCCTACACCTTGTGGTTTGTGCTGGTTCTTTAAGCCACACCTCCTCTTAAAGGAACCACACCTCTCTTAAAGGAATCACACCCGTCTTAAAGGAACCACACCCCTCTTAAAGGAACCACACCCTTTAAAGCCACACCCCAGGGTTTTTTTGCCCCGCCTACCCAGGTGAGGCCCCGCCCACTCACCTTGTTGATCTCGGCCTGCACCTCGCTCAGTTTGCCCTTATTTAGCCACACCCCCTCTTAAGGGAACCACACCTCTCTTAAAGGAACCACACCCTTTAGGGCCACATCCCCCGGGTTTTTGAGGCCCCGCCTACCCAGGTGAGGCTCCGCCCACCTTGTTGATCTCGGCCTGCACCTCGCGTAGTTTGTGTTGGTTCTATAAGCCACACCTCCTCTTAAAGGAACCACACTCCTCTTAAAGGAGCCGCACCCCACTTAAACGAATCCCGCCCATTTAGGCCTCACCCCCTGGGGGTTTCTGGCCCCGCCCACCCAGGTGAGGCCCCGCCCACCTGCTCACCTTATTAATCTCGGCCTGCACCTCGCGCAGTTTGTGCTTATTTAGACACACGCCCTCTTAAAGGAACCACGCCTCTCTTAAAGGAACCACACCCTTTAAAGCCACACCCACAGGGGTTTTTAGCCCTGCCCCCTCAGGTGAGGCCCCGCCCACTCACCTTGTTGATCTCCGCCTGCACCTTGCGGTTTGTGCTGGTTCTTTAAGCCACACCCCCTCTTAAAGGAACCACACCTCTCTTAAAGGGATCAAACCCTTTAAAGCCACACCCCCTGGGTTTTTTCCGGCCACGCCCACCCAGGTGAGGCCCCGCCCACTCACCTTGTTGATCTCAGCCTGTACCTTGCGATTTGTGCTGGTTCTTTAAGCCACACCCCCTCTTAAAGAAACCACACCCCACTTAAAGGAATGCCACCCATTTAGGCCACACCCCCCGGGTTTTTGAGGCCACGCCCACCCAGGTGAGGCCCCGCCCACCTTGTTGATCTCGGCCTGCACCTCGTGCAGTTTGACCTGGTTCTATAAGCCACACCCCCTCTTAAAGGAACCACACTTCTCTTAAAGGAACCGCACCCCTCTTAAAGGAACCACACCCCTTAAAGCCACACCCCCTGGGGCTTTTGAGGCCACGCCCACCCAGGTGAGGCCCTGCCCACTCACCTTGTTGATCTCGGCCTGCACCTCGCGCAGTTTGCACTTATTTAGCCACACCCACTCTTAAAGGAACCACACCTCTCTTAAAGGAGCCGCACCCCACATAAAGGAATCCCACCCATTTAGGCCACACACCCCGGGTTTGAGGCCCCGCCCACCCAGGTGAGGCCCCGCCCACCTGCCCACCTTGTTGATCTCGGCCTGCACCTCACGCAGCTTGTCTTATTTAGCCACATCCCCTCTTAAAGGAACCATGCCTCTCTTAAAGCAATCCCACTCATTCAGGCCACACCCCCTGGGGTTTCTGGCCCCGCCCACCCAGGTGAGGCCCCGCCCACCTGCCCACCTTGTTGATCTCGGCCTGCACCTCGCGCAGTTTGCGCTTGTAGCGCTGCACGTCGCCCTTGAGCTGATGGTTGTGGTTCTGCAGGGAACTGATCAGGTGACGCATCTCACGGTTAATGGGGCCTGGACAGGTGAGAGACAGGTGAGAGACAGGTGAGACAGGTGAGAGGCAGGTGAGACAGGGGAGAGACAGGTGAGAGACAGGTGAGACAGGTGAGAGACAGGTGAGAGACAGGTGAGAGATAGGTGAAAGAGATGAGAGACAGGTGAGACAGGTGAGAGACAGGTGAGAGACAGGTGAGAGAGGTGAGAGACAGGTGAGAGACAGGTGAGACAGGTGAGAGACAGGTGAGAGACAGGTGAGAGACAGGGGAGAGACAGGTGAGAGACAGGTGAGAGACAGGTGAGACAGGTGAGAGACAGGTGAGACAGGTGAGAGACAGGGGAGAGACAGGTGAGAGACAGGTGAGAGACAGGTGAGACAGGTGAGAGACAGGTGAGACAGGTGAGAGACAGGGGAGAGACAGGTGAGAGACAGGTGAGAGACAGGTGAGAGACAGGTGAGAGACAGGTGAGACAGGTGAGAGACAGGTGAGAGACAGGTGAGAGACAGGTGAGAGACAGGGGAGAGACAGGGGAGAGACAGGTGAGAGACAGGTGAGACAGGTGAGAGACAGGTGAGAGACAGGTGAGAGACAGGTGAGACAGGTGAGAGACAGGGGAGAGACAGGTGAGAGACAGGTGAGAGACAGGTGAAAGACAGGTGAGACAGGTGAGAGACAGGTGATAGACAGGTGAAAAAGGTGAGAGACATGTGAGAGACAGGTCAGACAGGTGAGAGACAGGTGAGAGACAGGTGAGAGACGGGAGACACAGGTGAGAAACAGGTGAGAAACAGGTGAGACAGGTGAGAGACAAGTGAGACAGGGGAGACAGGTGAGAGACAGGTGGGACAGGTGAGACAAGTGAGAGACAAGTGAGACAGGTGGAACAGGTGAGAGACAGGTAAGAGACAGGTGAGACAAGTGAGGGACAGGTGAGGTGGCACGCGGTGCCCGCCCGCCCGCAGGCGGCGCAGCAGCACGTCCAGGGCCTGCAGCTTACCTGGGGACAGGTGAGAGACAGGTGAGGGACAGGTGAGAGACAGATGAGAGACAGGTGAGAGACAGGTGAGAGACAGGTGAGAGGTGGGACAGGTGACAGACAGGTAAGAGAGATGAGAGACAGGTGAGACAGGTGAGAGACAGGTGAGAGACAAGTGAGACAAGTGAGAGAGAGAGCAGAAACAGACGAGAGACAGGTGAGAGACAGGTGAAACAGGTGAGACAGGTGAGAGACAAGCGACACCTGAGGGACACTCAAGTGCCACCCTCAGAGCTAAGCCACCTGAGCCAGGTGAGAGCTCACAGGTGAGATGGTTCCGGCCAGACACTCCAAGGTGTGCCCAAGTGTATTTTTAACCCCCCCATCTGCCCCCAGGTGTGCCCAGGTGTGTTTTTACCCCCCCAAGATGTACCCAGGTGTGCCCAGGTGTGTTTTTACTCCTCCAGGTGTGCCCAGGTGTGTCTCCCCCGCCCCCAGCTGTGCCAGCCATGCCCCCAGGTGTGCCCAGGTGCCCCCAGCTGTATCCACGTGTGCCCAGGTGTCTTTTTACCCTCCCAGATACCCTCAGATGTGTTTTTACCCAACCCAGCTGTGCCCAGGTACCCCCAGGTGTGCCCAGGTGTATCTCAGGTGTGCCCAGGTGGATCCCAGGTGCCCCCAGCTGTGCCCAGCTGTCCCCAAGTGTGCCCAGGTGTGTTTTTACCCCCCCAGCTGTTCCCAGGTGCCCCCAGGTGTGCCCAAGTGTATCCCAGGTGTGCCCAGGTGTGCCCAGCTGTGCCCAGGTGTATCCCAGCTGCCCCCAGCTGTGCCCAGGTGTGCCCAGCCCCCCCCAGGTGTGCCCAGGTGCCCCCAGGTGTGCCCAGGTGTATCTCAGGTGTTCCCAGGTGCCCCCAGGTGTGCCCAGCTGCCCCCAGGCGTATCTCAGCTGTGCCCAGGTGCCCCCAGGTGTGCCCAGGTGTGCCCCCAGCTGTCCCCAGATGTATCTCAGGTGCCCCCAGGTGTGCCCTGGTGTATCTCAGGTGTGCCCAGGTGCCCCCAGGTGTGCCCAGGTGCCCCCAGCTGTGCCCAGGTGCCCCCAGGTGTGCCCAGCTGCCCCCAGGTGTGCCCAGGTGTGCCCAGGTGTGCCCAGGTGTGCCCCAGGCCCCCCCCAGGCGTATCTCAGCTGTGCCCAGGTGCCCCCAGGTGTGCCCAGGTGTGCCCCAGGCCCCCCCAGGTGCCCCCAGGTGTGCCCCAGGCCCCCCCAGGTGTATCTCAGCTGTGCCCAGGTGTGCCCAGGTGCCCCCAGGTGTGCCCAGGTGCCCCCAGCTGTCCCCAGATGTATCTCAGGTGCCCCCAGGTGTGCCCTGGTGTATCTCAGGTGTGCCCAGGTGCCCTCAGGTGCCCCCAGGTGTGCCCAGGTGTGCCCAGCTGTGCCCAGGTGTGCCCCCCAGCCGTGCCTCACCCGCCTGCTCGTTGGCCGCCAGGTTCTGCTCGAACTCGATGCGCAGCATCTCGTACTCCTTGCGCACCTGGGCCAGCGTGTCCTCCAGCTGGATCACCTCCGTGCGCAGCCGCTTCTGCACCCCCAGCTCGTCGCTCTAGAACGTTCCAGAAACTTCCATTCAGTGTGGGAAAACTTCAAAGAACTTACCAATTTTTAAAAAAATTTTTTTTTTAATTTTTCCAGGTTTTTTAAGGGTTTTTTTTGATTGTAATTTGATTTTTAAATGAATTTTTGGAGTACTTTTATAGTATTTTTTTGCTCTTTTCATGCTTAAAAGTTCTTCAAGTTTTCTGGGATTTGTGTTTTGTATTTTAAGAATTTTTTAGGATTTTTTTGGCAATTTTTGAGGATTTTCTGAGAATTTTTTGAGAATTTTTGAGGATTTTTGGAGAATTTTTTGAAAAATTTTAGAGAGCTTTTTGATAAATTCTAAAGAATTTTTAGAGAAATTTTTGAGATTTTTGTGAAAATTTTTTGAGAATTTTTAGAGAACTTTTGGAGAATACTTTTAAAATTATTTGAGGATTTTAAGCGATTTTTTCAAAATTTTTAAACAATATTTTGAGGATTTTTTGAGAATTTTTAGGAAATTTTTAAAGAATTTTTTGAGAATTTTTGGAGAATTTTTTGAGAATTTTTAAAGAATTTTTTAGAATTTTCTGAGAATTTTTGGAGAATATTTTGAGAATATTTTGAGAATTTTTAAAGAATTTTTTGACATTTTTTAGAGAACTATTTGAGATTTTTTAGAGAATTTTTAGTGAATTTTTTGAGAGTTTTTAGAAAATTTTTATTGAATTTTTGGAGAACTTTTGGAAAATTTTTGGAGAACTTAAAAAAAATTTTAGAGAATTTTTGGAAAATTTTGTGACAATTTTTAAAGAATTTTTAAAGAATTTTCAAGAAATTTTTGGCGATTTTTAACTCTACTTTTTTGGTTTTTAAAATATATTTAAAAAATATTTTTCCTGAATTTTTTCTTAATTTTCTGATATTTTAGAACACTTTTTTTAGAAATTTTCAATAATATTTTTCCAATTTTTTTCACATTTTTTAGGGGGTTTTTTGGGGTCGTCGCTCTCAGCTGCATCCCCTCCGTGCGCAGCCGCTTCTGCACCCCCAGCTCGTCGCTCTAGAACGTTCCAGAAACTTCCATTCAATGTGGGAACACTTCAGAGAATTTATCAAATCTTTCAGAAATTTTTCTGGATTTTTTCCGGTTTTTTAAGGGTTTTTTTTGATTTTTATTTGATTTTTAAATTAATTTTTCGAGTATTTTTATAGTATTTTTTTCCTCTTTTCATGCTTAAAAGTTCTTCAAGTTTTCTTGGATTGGTTTTTTAAATTTTAGAAAAATTTTAGGATTATTTTAGAAAACTTTGTGTGTTTTTTGCGAATTTTTTAAAGATTTTTTGAAAATTTTTAGAGAATTTTCGAAGATTTTTTTGGAGAATTTTTTGAGAATTTTTGGAAAATTTTTTGATTTTTTTTTTTGAGAATTTTTTGAAAATTTTTGGGGAATTTTTGGAGAATTTTTAGAGATTTTTTTGAAAATTTTTAGAGAATTTTAGGAGAATTTTTAGTGATTTTTTTGAGAATTTTGTGAGAATTTTTTGAGAATTTTTTTAGAATTTTGGAGAATTTTTGGAGAATTATTTGAGAATTCTTAGAGAATTTCTTGAGAATTTTTTGAGAATTACTCGAGAATTTTTAGAGATTTTTTAGAGAATAATTTAAAATTTTTTAGGGAATTTTTGTAGAACTTTTAGAGAATTATTTGAGAATTTTTAGAGAATTTTTGAGAATCTTTGGAGAATTTTTAGAGGATTTTTTGAGAATTTTTGGAGAATTTTGTGAGAATTTTTAAAAAATTTTTGGCCATTTTTAAGTTTTCTATTTTGGTTTTTTAAATGTATTTTAAATTTTCTTTTTCTGAATTTTTTTTTAAAAAATTCTGATATTTTGGAGCTTTTTTTTGGGAAATTTTCAAGAATATTTTTCCAATTTTTTTAGCATTTTTTAGGATTTTTTCCAGGGGTCGTTGCTCTCAGCTGGATCACCTCCGTGCGCAGCCGCTTCTGCACCCCCAGCTCGTCGCTCTAGAACGTTCCAGAAACTTCCATTCAATGTGGGAAAACTTCAGAGGTTTTATCGAATTTTTAAAAAATTTTTCTATAATTTTTTCTGGTTTTTTTAGATTTTGATTTTTTATGAATTTTTTAAAGTGTTTTTTTCCAATATTTTTTCTCTTTTCATCTTTAAAATTTCTTTAAGTTTTCTAAGAATTTGTGTTTTATTTTTTGGAATTTTTAAGGATTTTTTTTGAGGATTTTTTGAGAAATTTTTGAGAATTTTTTGAGAATTTTTGGGGGAATTCTTGGAGAATTTTGGGATGATTTTTCATTCATATTTTAATGAATTTTTTTAAGGGTTTTTTTTGCAGCATTTTTTCCCTCAGTTTATTTTAAAACACCTTAAAATCTTCTGAGATTTAAAAAAAAAAATATTTTTAATATTTGGAATTTTTTAGGAATTTTTGGGGATTTTTTTTTAAATTTTTTTTAAATTCTTTTTTAATTTTTTGGGGATTTTTTAATGAATTTTTTTGGTTTTTTGGGCATTTTTTGGATGCTCAAAATGGCCGCCGGCGGCCACCTTGGATGAGGCATGATGGGATTGATGGCACTGGCGGCCATCTTGAATGAGGCATGATGGGATTGATGGCGCCGGCGGCCATCTTGGATGGGGCATGATGGGATTGATGGCACAAGCGGCCATCTTGGATGAGGCATTATGGGATTGATGGCGCTGGCGGCCATCTTGGATGGGGCATGATGGGATTGATGGCACTGGAAGCCATCTTGAATGAGGCATTATGGGATTGATGGCACTGGCGGCCATCTTGGATGAGGCATGATGGGATTGATGGCGCCGGCGGCCATCTTGGATGAGGCATGATGGGATTGATGGTGCCGGTGGCCATCTTGAATGAGGCATTATGGGATGGATGGCACTGGCGGCCATCTTGGATGGGGCATGATGGGATTGATGGCACCGGCGGCCATCTTGGGTGGGGCATGATGGGATTGATGGCTCCGGCGGCCATCTTGGATGAGGCATGATGGGATTGATGGCGCCGGCGGCCATCTTAAATGAGGCATGATGGGATTGATGGCGCTGGCGGCCATCTTGAATGAGGCATGATGGGATTGTAATGGCGGCCATCTTGGATGAGGCATGATGGGATTGATGGCACAGGCGGCCATCTTGGTGAGGCATGATGGGATTGATGGTGCCGGCAGCCATCTTGAATGGGGCATGATGGGATTGATGGCACCGGCGGCCATCTTGGATGGGGCATGATGGGATTGATGGCACCGGCGGCCATCTTGGATGGGGCATGATGGGATTGATGGCACCGGCGGCCATCTTGGATGGGGCATGATGGGATTGATGGTGCCGGCGGCCATCTTGAATGAGGCATGATGGGATTGATGGCACCGGCGGCCATCTTGGATGGGGCATTATGGGATTGATGGTGCCGGTGGCCATCTTGGATGAGGCATGATGGGATTGATGGCGCTGGCGGCCATCTTGGATGAGGCATGATGGGATTGATGGTCCCGGCGGCCATCTTGGATGGGGCATTATGGGATTGATGGCACTGGCGGCCATCTTGGATGAGGCATTATAGGATTGATGGCACCGGCGGCCATCTTGGATGAGGCATTATGGGATGGCACTGGCGGCCATCTTGGATGAGGCATGATGGGATTGATGGCGCTGGTGGCCATCTTGGATGAAGCATGATGGGATTGATGGCACCAGTGGCCATATTAGATGAGGCATTATGGGATTGATGGTGCCGGCGGCCATCTTGGATGAGGCATGATGGGATTGATTATGCCAGCAGCCATCTTGGATGAGGCATGATGGGATTGATGGCACCGGCGGCCATCTTGAATGAGGCATGATGGGATTGATGGCACTGGCGGCCATCTTGGATGAGGCATGATGGGATTGATGGCACTGGCGGCCATCTTGGATGAACCATTATGGGATTGATGGCACTGGCGGCCATCTTGGATGGGGCATGATGGGATTGATGGTCCCGGTGGCCATCTTGGATGAAGTATTATGGGATTGATTATGCCAGCGGCCATCTTGGATGGGGCATTATGGGATTGATGGCACCGGCGGCCATCTTGGATGAGGCATGATGGGATTGATGGCACCGGCGGCCATCTTGGATGGGAATTATTGGGATTTAAAGACCCCAAACCCCTCAAAAATCCAACGGGACCCCCTGGGTGACACTTGGGGACACCTGGGGACACCTGGGCAGGTGAGACCGCACCTCCATGTGCTCGATGTGGCACTGGCGGCCATCTTGGATGGGAATTATTGGGATTGATGGCACCGGCGGCCATCTTAGCTGAGAATTATTGGGATTTAAAGACCCCAAACCTCCCAAAAACCCAACAGAACCCCCTGGGTGACACCTGGGGACACTCTGGGGACACCTGGGCAGGTGAGGCTGCACCTCCCTGTGCTTGATGTGGCACTGGTGGCCATCTTGGATTAACAATTAAGAGATTCATGGCACTGGCGGCCATCTTAGATGGGAATTATTGGGATTTAGAGACCCCAAACCCAACGGGACCCCGTGGGTGACACCTGGGTGACACCTGGGGACACCTGGGGACACCTGATCAGGTGAGATCCCACCTCCATGTGCTCGATGTGGCGCAGGTGGCTGTTCTTGGTGGCCAGCAGCAGCGCCCGCGCCTCGTCCAGCTGCGTCTTCACCTGCAGGCTCTCGTGGTAGAGCAGCGAGAACTGAGACTGCAGCACCTTGTACTCCAGGGCCTCCTTCACCGCCTCCTCGGGCAGAGAGCGCAGTGCCACCTGCATGGGGGACAGCTGAGTGACACCTGAGGGACACCTGCAGCACCTTGTACTCCAGGGCCTCCTTCACCGCCTCCTCGGGCAGGGAGCGCAGTGCCACCTGCATGGGGGACAGCTGAGTGACACCTGAGGGACACCTGCAGCACCTTGTACTCCAGGGCCTCCTTCACCGCCTCCTCGGGCAGCGAGCGCAGCGCCACCTGGGAGGGGGACAGCTGGGTGACACCTGAGGGACCTCAGTGACACCTGAGTGACACCTGAATGACACCTGATTGGCACCAAATACACCTGAGAGACACCTGAGTGACACCTGAGCTATCTGTGATACACTTCAGTAACACCTGAGTGACACCTGAGTGACCTGAGGGACATCTGATACACCTGAGTGACACCTGAGTGACACCTGACACACCTGAGTGACACCTGAGTAACAGCTGACACACCTGAGAGACACCTGAGTGGCACCTGAGTTATCTGTGTTATACCCGAGAGACACCTGAGTGACACCTGAGTGACCTGAGGGACCTCAGTGACACCTGAGTGACACCTGAGTGACACCTGACACACCTGAGTGACACCTGAGTGACACCTGAGTGACCTGAGGGACACCTGAGTGACACCTGAGTGACATCTGAGCTATCCGTGATACACCTGAGTGACACCTGAGTGACACCTAACACACCTGAGTGACCCCTGAGTGACACCTGAGTGACACCTGATACACCTGAGTGACACCTGACACACCTGAGTGACACCTGAGTGACACCTGCAGCACCTTGTACTCCAGGGCCTCCTTCACCGCCTCCTCGGGCAGAGAGCGCAGCGCCACCTGGGAGGGGGACAGCACACCTGAGTGACACCTGAGTGACACCTGAGTGACACCTGAGTGACACCTGAGTGACACCTGAGTGACCTAAGGGACATCCGACACACCTGAGTGACACCTGAGCTATCTATGATACACCTGAGTGACACCTGAGTGACACCTGAGTGAAACCTGATACACCTGAGTGACACCTGAGTGGCACCTGAGTGACACCTGAGTGACACCTGAGTGACACCTGCAGCACCTTGTACTCCAGGGCCTCCTTCACCGCCTCCTCGGGCAGAGAGCGCAGCGCCACCTGGGGGGGGACAGCTGGGTGACACCTGAGTGACACCTGACACACCTGAGTGACACCTGAGTGACACCTGAGTGACACCTGAGTGACACCTGAGTAACACCTGATACACCTGAGTGACACCTGAGTGACACCTGAGGGACACCTGAGAGACACCTGAGTGACACCTAAGTGACACCTGACACACCTGAGCTATCTATGATACACCTGAGTGACACCTGAGTGACACCTGCAGCACCTTGTACTCCAGGGCCTCCTTCACCGCCTCCTCGGGCAGAGAGCGCAGCGCCACCTGCGTGGGGGACAGCTAGGTGACACCTGAGTGACACCTGAGTGACACCTGACACACCTGAGTGACACCTGAGTGACACCTGATACACCTGAGTGACACCTGAGCGACACCTGAGGGACACCTAATACACCTGAGTGACACCTGAGTGACACCTGATACACCTGAGTGACACCTGAATGACCTGAGTGACACCTGAGTGAGCTGTGATACACCTGAGTGACAGCTGGCACACCTGAAGGACACCTGAGTGACCTGAGGGACACCTGACACACCTGAGTGATACGTGATTGACACCTGAGTGAGCTGTGATACACCTCCATGACACCTGAATCACCTGAATGACCTCTGACACACCTGAGTGACACCTGAGTGACACCTGAGTGACCTGAGAAACACCTGAGTGACACCTGAGTGACACCTGAGTGACACCTGCAGCACCTTGTACTCCAGGGCCTCCTTCACCGCCTCCTCGGGCAGAGAGCGCAGCGCCACCTGGGGGGGGACACCTGAGTGACACCTGAGGGACACCTGAGGGACACCTGAGTGACACCTGACCTATCTGTGATACACTTCAGTAATACCTGAGTGACACCTGAGCGACCTGAGGGACACCTGATACACCTGAGTGACACCTGAGTGACACCTGAGTGACACCTGAGTGACCTGAGAAACACCTGAGTGTCACCTGAGTGACACCTGAGTGACACCTGCAGCCCCTTGTACTCCAGGGCCTCCTTCACCGCCTCCTCGGGCAGAGAGCGCAGCGCCACCTGCGTGGGGGACACCTGAGTGACACCTGAGTGACACCTGACACACCTGAGTGACACCTGACACACCTGAGTGACACCTGAGTGACACCTGAGTGACCTGAGGGACACCTGAGTGACACCTGAGTGACATCTGAGCTATCCGTGATACACCTGAGTGACACCTGAGTGACACCTAACACACCTGAGTGACACCTGAGTGACACCTGAGTGACACCTGATACACCTGAGTGACACCTAACACACCTGAGTGACACCTGAGGGACACCTGCAGCACCTTGTACTCCAGGGCCTCCTTCACCGCCTCCTCGGGCAGAGAGCGCAGCGCCACCTGCGTGGGGGACACCTGAGTGACACCTGAGTGACACCTGACACACCTAAGTGACACCTGACCTATCTGTGATACACTTCAGTAACACCTGAGTGACACCTGAGTGACACCTGAGTGACACCTGATACACCTGAGTGACACCTGATACACCTGAGTGACACCTGGGTGACCCTGAGTGACACCTGAGTGACACCTGAGTGACACCTGAGGGACCTGAGTGACACCTGATACAACGGAGTGACACCTGATACACCTGAGTGACACCTGGGTGACCCTGAGTGACACCTGAGTGACACCTGAGTGACACCTGAGGGACACCTGAGTGACACCTGAGTGACACCTGAGGGACACCTGAGCTATCTATGACACACCTGAGTGACCTCTGACACATGTAAGTGACACCTGAATGACAGCTGACACACCTGAGTGACACCTGAGGGACACCTGAGGGACACCTGACACACCTGAGTGACACCTGAGGGACCTGAGTGACACCTGAGTGACACCTGAGTGACACCTGACACACCTGAGTGACACCTGAGTGACACCTGCAGCACCTTGTACTCCAGGGCCTCCTTCACCGCCTCCTCGGGCAGAGAGCGCAGCGCCACCTGGGGGGGGACACCTGAGTGACACCTGAGGGACCTGAGGGACACCTGAGTGACACCTGAGTGACACCTGAGTGACACCTGATACACCAGAGTGACACCTGAGTGACCTAAGGGACATCCGACACACCTGAGTGACACCTGAGCTATCTATGATACACCTGAGTGACACCTGAGTGACACCTGAGTGACACCTGAGTGACACCTGAGTGACACCTGCAGCCCCTTGTACTCCAGGGCCTCCTTCACCGCCTCCTCGGGCAGAGAGCGCAGCGCCACCTGCGTGGGGGACACCTGAGTGACACCTGAGTGACACCTGACACACCTGAGTGACACCTGACACACCTGAGTGACACCTGAGTGACACCTGAGTGACCTGAGGGACACCTGAGTGACACCTGAGTGACATCTGAGCTATCCGTGATACACCTGAGTGACACCTGAGTGACACCTAACACACCTGAGTGACACCTGAGTGACACCTGATACACCTGAGTGACACCTAACACACCTGAGTGACACCTGAGGGACACCTGCAGCACCTTGTACTCCAGGGCCTCCTTCACCGCCTCCTCGGGCAGAGAGCGCAGCGCCACCTGCGTGGGGGACACCTGAGTGACACCTGAGTGACACCTGACACACCTAAGTGACACCTGACCTATCTGTGATACACTTCAGTAACACCTGAGTGACACCTGAGTGACACCTGAGTGACACCTGATACACCTGAGTGACACCTGATACACCTGAGTGACACCTGGGTGACCCTGAGTGACACCTGAGGGACACCTGAGTGACACCTGAGTGACACCTGAGGGACACCTGAGCTATCTATGACACACCTGAGTGACCTCTGACACATGTAAGTGACACCTGAATGACAGCTGACACACCTGAGTGACACCTGAGGGACACCTGACACACCTGAGTGACACCTGAGGGACCTGAGTGACACCTGAGTGACACCTGAGTGACACCTGACACACCTGAGTGACACCTGAGTGACACCTGCAGCCCCTTGTACTCCAGGGCCTCCTTCACCGCCTCCTCGGGCAGCGAGCGCAGCGCCACCTGGGGGGGGACACCTGAGTGACACCTGAGTGACACCTGACACACCTGAGTGACACCTGAGTGACACCTGAGTGACACCTGAGTGACACCTGATACACCAGAGTGACACCTGAGTGACCTAAGGGACATCCGACACACCTGAGTGACACCTGAGCTATCTACGATACACCTGAGTGACACCTGAGTGACATCTGAGTGACACCTGAGTGACCTCAGTGACACCTGAGTGACACCTGAGTGACACCTGAGTGACACCTGACACACCTGAGTGACACCTGACACCTGAGTGACACCTGAGTGACACCTGATACACCTCAGTGACACCTGAGTGACGCCTGATACCTGAGTGACACCTGAGTGACACCTGACACACCTGAGTGACACCTGAGGGACCTGAGTGACACCTGATACACCTGAGTGACACCTGAGGGACATCTGATACACCTGAGTGACAGCTGAGTGACATCTGAGTGACACCTGAGTGACACCTGAGTGACCTCTGACACACCTGAGTGACACCTGAGTGACACCTGAGTGACACCTGAATGACACGACACCTGAGTGACACCTGAGTGACCTCTGACACACCTGACACCTGAGTGACACCTGAGTGACACCTGAGTGACACCTGAGGGACACCTGAGTGACACCTGAGTGACCTCTGACACACCTGACACCTGAGTGACACCTGAGTGACACCTGAGTGACACCTGAGTGACCTGAGGCACACCTGAGGGACACCAGCGCCACCTATATGATACCTGATACATCTGAGTGACACTTGAGTGTCCCCACTGTCCCCAATGTCCCCAACCCCCCGACGTCCCCAATCCCCCAAACGTCCCCAAGTGTCCCCAATGTCACCTTGAGTCTCCAATGTCCCCAATGTCCCCAAGTGTCCCCAAATGTCACCTTGAATGTCTCCTCGTCCCTAACCTACCCAATGTCCCCAATGTCCCCAGTGTCCCCAATGTCCCCAACCCCCCCAATGTCCCCAAGTGTCCCCAGTGTCACCTTGAGTCTCTCCAATGTCCCCAATCCCCCCAATGTCCCCAACGTCCCCAACATCCCCAATGTCCCCAACATCCCCAATGTCCCCAAGTGTCCCCTTGGTGTCACCTTGAGTCTCTCCTGTCCCCTGACGGCCCCAATGTCCCAAATGTCCCCAGTGTCTCCAAATGTCCCCAATGTCCCCAATGTCCCCGTGTTCCCAAGTGTCACCTTGAGCCTCTCCAATGTCCCCAACCCCCCCAATGTCCCCAACCCCCACAATATACCCAAATGTCCCCAATGTCTCCTGGCTGTCCCCAACCCCACCAATGACCCCAATGTCCCCAATCCCCCCAATGTCCCCTCGGTGTCACCTTGAGTCTCTCCTGTCCCCGGACGTCCCCAATGTCCCAAATGTCCCCAATCCCCCCAACCTCCCCAGTGTCCCCAATGTCCCCAATGTCCCCAATCCCCCCAACCTCCCCAGTGTCCCCAATGTCCCCAATGTCCCCATTGTCCCCAATCCCCCCAACCCCCCCAATGTCCCCAAGTGTCCCCAACCCCCCCAATCCCCCCAATATCCCCAAGTGTCCCCTCAGTGTCACCTTGAGTCTCTCCTGTCCCCTGACGGCTCCAATGTCCCCAATGTCCCCAGTGTCCCCAATGTCCCCAACCCCCGCAATGTCCCCAAATGCCCCCAACCCCCCCAATGTCCACAAGTGTCCCCAGTGTCCCCAACATCCCCAAGTGTCCCCACTATCCCCAATGTCCCCAACCCCCCCAATGTCCCCAATGTCCCCAATGTCCCCAACCCCCCCAATGTCCCCAATGTCCCCAATGTCCCCAGTGTCCCCAATGTCCCCAAGTGTCCCCAATGTCCCCAATGTCCCCAACCCCCCCAATGTCCCCAATGTCCCCAAGTGTCCCCACTGTCACCTTGAGTCTCTCCTGTCCCCTCACGGCCGCCTGCAGCTCCTGCTGCAGCTTCTCCAGCTCGGCCATGCGGGAATTGGCCAATTCCTGGTTCCCCTCCAGCTCCGCGTTCAGCATCTCAAACTGAGGGGGAGAAAAACCCAAAAACGCCCAAATTCACCCCAAAATTCCAAAATCCTAAAATTCCACAAAAATTCCCCCAAAATTCACAAAAAATTCCCACCAAAAAATGCCAAAATTTGACCCAAAATCGACCAAAATCCCACCCAAAATCTGGCCCAAAGTCATTTCAAACTCAAGTTTAGCATCTTAAACTGAGGTGAAAAAACCCAAAAATGCCCAAATTCACCCCAAAATTCCAACATCCAAAATTTCCCAAAAATGCCTAAAAAATTCCCACTAAAAAATCCCAAAATTTGACCCAAAATCCACCAAAATTCCACCCAAAATCAGCACCAAGGTCAGGTCAAATGCAAGTTCAGCATCTCAAACTGAGGGGGAAAAAACCCCAAAAATGCCCAAATTCACCCCAAAATTCCAAAATCCAAAATTTCCCCAAAAATACCAAAATATTCACGAAAAAATCCCATCAAAAAACACCAAAATTTGACTCAAATCCTTCAAAATTCCAACCAAAATTTGTTCCAAATTCAGGATCTCAAACTGGGCACAAAAACCCCAAAATGCCCAAATTCACCCCAAAATTCCAAAATCCTAAAATTCCACAAAAATTCTCAAAATATTCCAAAAAAATTTCCACCAAAAAACCCCAAAATTTGACCCAAAATCCACCAAAATCCCACCCAAAATCAGCACCAAGTTCAGTTCGAGTTCAGCGTCTCAAACTGAAGGGAAAAAAACCCAAAAATGCCCAAATTCACCCCAAAATTCAAAAATCCAAAATTTCCCAAAAATTCCAAAAAATTCCCAAAAAATAAAAAAAAAATTCCCACTAAAAAACCCCAAAATTTGACACAAATCCATCAAAATTCCACTCAAAATCTGGCCCAAAGTCATTTCAAACTCAAGTTCAGCATCTTAAACTGAAGGGAAAAAACCCAAAAATGCCCAAATTCACCCCAAAATTCCAGTATCCAAAATTTCCCAAAAAATTCCCCAAAAATCCCAAAAAAATTCCCAAAAAATTCCCACCAAAAACACCAAAATTTGACCCAAAATCCACCAAAATCCCACCCAAAATCTGGCCCAAAGTCATTTCAAACTCAAGTTCAGCATCTCAAACTGAGGGGAAAAAACCCCAAAAATGCCCAAATTCACCCCAAAATTCCAAAATCCCAAATTTCCCAAAAATTACTAAAAAATTCACAAAAAATGCAAAAAAAATTCCCACTAAAAAATCCGAAAATTTGACCCAAATCCATCAAAATCCCACCCAAAATCTGACCCCAAATCCTCCCCCAAATCCCCAAATCCTCCCCAAAATTCCCAATTTTCTCCAAAAATTCACCCCAAAGTTTCCAAATTTTCTCCAAAATTTCCCAATTTCCCCCAGAAATTCTCCCAAAACCCCCCAAAATTCTCTTTAAAAACCCCAAAATCCCCAAATTTCCCCCCAAAATCCCCAAATTTTTTCCCAAAATCCCCAAATTCCCCCCCAAAATCCCCAAATTTTCCCCCAAATCCCCGGATCTGGCCCCGGTTCCGGAATGTTCCGGAAATCCCCGGAACTCCGCCCGTTTTTCCGGTACCTTCTGCATGCTCAGGGTGATCTGACCCCCCTGGAAGCCGCCGGAGCTGCCGGAGCCGTACGAGCCCGAGGTCAGCTGGGACAGGTGAGAGAGACAGGTGAGATTGGACAGGTGAGACAGGTGAGACAGGTGAGAGACAGGTGAGAGACAGGTGAGACAGGTGAGACAGGTGAGAGACAGGTGAGAGACAGGTGAGACAGGTGAGGGACAGGTGAGAGACAGGTGAGAGACAGGTGAGAGACAGGTGAGACAGGTGAGAGACAGGTGAGAGACAGGTGAGGGACAGGTGAGAGACAGGTGAGAGACAGGTGAGACAGGTGAGAGACAGGTGAGAGACAGGTGAGAGACAGGTGAGGGACAGGTGAGAGACAGGTGAGACAGGTGAGAGACAGGTGAGACAGGTGAGGGACAGGTGAGACAGGTGAGAGACAGGTGAGACAGGTGGGACAGGTGAGAGACAGGTGAGACAGGTGAGACAGGTGAGGGACAGACAAGTGACGAAGGTGAGACTAGACAGGTGAGACCCCAACAGGTAAGACAGGTGAGGGACAGGTGAGATGCCGCAGGTGAGACCAGACAGATAAGACAGGTGAGACAACAGAGAACAGACATACGAGATTAGACAAGTGAGACATGTGAGACCCCAGAGGCGAGACCTGACAGGTGAGACGTGACAGGTGAGACAAGTGAGATCAGACAGGTAAAACCCCACAGGTGAGACCCCACAGGTGAGACATGGACAGGTGAGAAACAGGTAAGACTCCACAAGTGAAACACGTGAGACCCCACATGTGAGACAGGTGAGACACAGACAAGTGAGACAAAGACAAGTGAGACCTGACAGGTGAGACAGCGATGTGTGAGACAGAGAAGTCCCAGGTACGCCCAGGTGTATACCTGGTGTGCCCAGGTGTGTCCCAGGTGCCCCCAGCTGTACCCGAGGTGCAGCCAGGTGTATCTCAGGTGTATCCCAGGTGTGCCCAGGTGTATTCCAGGTGCCCCCAGGTGTGCCCAGGTGTGCCCAGGTGCCCTCAGGTGTATCCCAGGTGTGCCCCAGGTGTATCCCAAGTGTGCCCAGGTGTGCCCAGCTGTACCCAGGTGTATCCCAGATGTGCCCAGGTGTATCTCAGGTGTGCCCAGGTGCCCTCAAGTGTATCCCAAGTGTATCCCAAGTGTGCCCAGGTGTATCCCAGGTGCGTCCAGATGTACCCACGTGCCCTTCAGGTGTGCCTAGGCATATCTCAGGTGTATCCCAGCTATGCCCAGGTGTACTCCAGGTGTATCCAGGTGTATTCCAAGTGTACCCAGGTGCCCCCAGGTGTACCCCCAGCTGTGCCCAGGTGTGCCCAGGTGCGGTACCTGCTCCAGCACCTCGGCCAGGTGTCTGTCCAGCCGCCCCTGAGCACAGGGGTACCCAGGTGTGCCCCAGGTGTATCTCAGGTGTGCCCAGGTGCCCTCAGGTGTATCCCAGGTGTGCTCAGGTGTCCCCAGGTGTGCCCAGGTGTATCTCAGGTGCCCCCAGGTGTGCCTAGGTGTGCCCAGGTGCCCCCAGCTGTACCCCAGGTGTGCCCAGGTGTATCTCAGGTGCCCCCAGGTGTGCCCAGGTGTATCTCACGTGCCCCCAGATGTATCTCAGCTGTTCCCAGGTGTGCCCAGCTGTACCCCAGGTGTGCCCCAGGTGTATCTAAGGTGTGCCCAGGTGGCCTCAGGGGTATCTCAGGTGTATCCCAAGTGTGCCCAGGTGTCCCCAGGTGTATCTCAGGTGTGCCCAGGTGTATCCCAGGTGCCCCCAGGTGTATCTCAGGTGTATCCCAGGTGTGCCCAGGTGTGCCCCCAGGTTTGCCCAGGTGCGGTACCTGCTGCAGCGCCTCGGCCAGGTGTCTGTCCAGCCGCCCCCGGGCACGGGGAGTACCCAAGTGCCTCCAGGTGTGCCCAGGTGCCCTCAGTTGTATCCCAGATGTGCCCAGGTGTATCTCAGGTGTGCCCAGGTGTATCTGAGGTGTGCCCAGCTGTCCCCAGGTGTATCCCAGGTGTGCCCACATGTGCCCAGGTGTACCCCAGGTGTATCTCAGGTGTATCCCAAGTGTGCCCAGGTGTGTCCCAGGTGCCCCCTAGTGTCACCAGGTGTGCCCAGGTGTACCCAGCTGCACCCCAGGTGCCCCCAGGAGCCTCCAGGTGTACCCCAGGTGTATCTCAGGTGTATCCCAGCTGCCCCCAGGTGCCCCCAGGTGTGCCCCCAGGTGTGCCCAGGTGCGGTACCTGCTCCAGCGCCTCGGCCAGGTGTCTGTCCAGCCGCCCCTGAGCACAGGGGTACCCAGGTGTGCCCCAGGTGTATCTAAGGTGTGCCCAGGTGCCCCCAGGTGTATCCTAAGTGTGCCCCAGGTGTATCCCAGGTGTGCTCAGGTGTGCCCAGCTGTACCCAGGTGTACCCCAGATGTGCCCAGATGTATCCCAGGTGTGCCCAGGTGTGTCCCAGATGGCCCCAGGTGTGCCCAGGTGTATCTCAGGTGTATCCCAGGTGTGTCCAGGTGTATCCCAGGTGTGCCCACGTGTATCCCAGGTGTGCCCACATGTGCCCAGGTGTACCCCAGGTGTATCTCAGGTGTATCCCAAGTGTGCCCAGGTGTGTCCCAAGTGCCCCCTGGTGTCACCAGGTGTGCCCAGGTGTACCCAGCTGTACCCCAGGTGTGCCCAGGTGTATCTCAGGTGTACCCAGGTGTATCCCAAGTGTGCCCAGGTGCCCCCAGGTGTGCCCAGGTGTGCCCCCAGGTGTGCCCAGGTGCGGTACCTGCTCCAGCGCCTCGGCCAGGTGTCTGTCCAGCCGCCCCTCGCGCTTGCGCAGTTTGGCGCTGTCCCACTGCAGCCCCTCCAGCGTCGTCCCCATTTCCAGAACCTTCGTCTCGGCTGAGGTGGCCTTGTCCTGCAGCTCGGCCAGCTGGGACAGGTGAGACAGGTGAGAGACAGGTGAGACAGGTGAGAGACAGGTGAGAGACAGGTGAGAGACAGGTGAGAGACAGGTGAGAGACAGGTGAGACAGGTGAGAGACAGGTGAGAGACAGGTGAGAGACAGGTGAGAGACAGGTGAGACGGTGAGACAGGTGAGACAGGTGAGACGGTGAGACAGGTGAGACAGGTGAGAGACAGGTGAGAGACAGGTGAGAGACAGGTGAGACAGGTGAGAGACAGGTGAGAGACAGGTGAGAGACAGGTGAGAGACAGGTGAGACGGTGAGACAGGTGAGACAGGTGAGACGGTGAGACAGGTGAGACAGGTGAGAGACAGGTGAGACAGGTGAGACAGGTGAGAGACAGGTGAGAGACAGGTGAGACAGGTGAGAGACAGGTGAGAGACAGGTGAGACAGGTGAGAGACAGGTGAGACAGGTGAGACAGGTGAGAGACAGGTGAGACAGGTGAGACAGGTGAGACAGGTGAGAGACAGGTGAGAGACAGGTGAGACAGGTGAGAGACAGGTGAGAGACAGGTGAGAGGTGAGAGACAGGTGAGACAGGTGAGACAGGTGAGAGACAGGTGAGAGACAGGTGAGAGACAGGTGAGAGACAGGTGAGACAGGTGAGACAGGTGAGAGACAGGTGAGAGACAGGTGAGACAGGTGAGAGACAGGTGAGAGACAGGTGAGAGACAGGTGAGAGACAGGTGAGAGACAGGTGAGACAGGTGAGAGACAGGTGAGAGACAGGTGAGAGACAGGTGAGAGACAGGTGAGACAGGTGAGAGACAGGTGAGAGACAGGTGAGAGACAGGTGAGAGACAGGTGAGACGGTGAGACAGGTGAGACAGGTGAGACGGTGAGACAGGTGAGACAGGTGAGAGACAGGTGAGACAGGTGAGTGCCTAGGTGACACAGGTGACACAGAGGTGGAACAGGTGATACACACATGACATAGGTGAGTGCCCAAGTGACACAGAGGTGACACAGGTAAGTGCCCAGGTGACACAGGTCAATACCCAGGTGACACAGCTGACACAGGTGAGTGCCCAGGTGACACACAGGTGACACAGGTGACACATCTGAGTGCCCAGGTGTGCCCAGGTGTGCCCAGGTACCTCCAGCGCCTCCCTCTGGTGTTTCTCGTGCAGGTTCTGGGTCAGGGCAGGGACAGGTGAGACACAGGTGAGACACAAAGGTGGAATAGGTGACACAGGTGACACAGGTGACACACATGTGTCACAGAAATGGGACAGATGACACAGGTGAGTGCCCAGGTGACACAGGTGTGACACAGAGGTGACACAGGTGAGTGCCCAGGTGACATACAGGTAGGACAGGTGACACAGGTGACACAGAGATGGGACAGGTGACACACAGGTGAGACAGGTGACACACAGGTAACACAGGTGACACAGGTGAGTGCCCAGGTGACAGACAGGTGACACAGGTGACACAGAGGTGACACCCAGGTGCCCTCCCAGGTACCTCCAGCGCCTCCCTCTGCTGTTTCTCGTGCAGGTTCTGGGTCAGGGCAGGGACAGGTGAGACACAGGTGACACAGAGGTGGGACAGGTGACACAGGTGACACAGGTGACACACATGTGTCACAGAAATGGGACAGATGACACAGGTGAGTGCCCAGGTGACACAGGTGAGTGCCCAGGTGACACACAGGTAGGACAGGTGACACAGGTGACACAGAGATGGGACAGGTGACACACAGGTGAGACAGGTGACACACAGGTAACACAGGTGACACAGGTGAGTGCCCAGGTGACACACAGGTGACAGACAGGTGACAGACAGGTGACACAGGTGTGCCCAGGTACCTCCAGTGCCTCCCTCTGGTGTTTCTCGTGCAGGTTCTGGGTCAGGGCAGGGACAGGGACACACACAGGTGTGACACAGAGATGGGACACAAAGGTGGAATAGGTGACACAGGTGACACACAGGTGTGTCCCAGGTACCTCCAGCGCCTCCCTCTGGTGTTTCTCGTGCAGGTTCTGGGTCAGCTCCTGCAGCCGCCGGTGCTCCCGCAGCAGCTCCCGCAGCAGCTCCCGGCCCGCCTCCGACAGCTCCGCTGGAATCCCAAAAAAAACGCCCAAAATCACCCCAAAATCAACCCCAGAACCCAAAAAAATCCAAAATTATCAAATCCCAAAATGCCCAAAAAAAATCCTGGAAAAAAATCCCAAAATTTTACAAAAATCCCACAAAAACTGCACAAAATTCAACAAAAATCCCATAAAAAGAGTCCAAAATTCATTCAAATTCACCCAAAATTTTACCAAAATTTCTCCCAAAATAAGAAATTCTGAAAGGTCCCAAAATCCCCAAAATTCCCAAAAAATTCCCATTAAAAGCACCCAAATTTCCCCAAATTCCCCAAAAATCGGGGTCCCGCAGCAGCTCCCGGCCCGCCTCCGACAGCTCCGCTGGAATCACAAAAAAACACCCCAAAATCACCCCAAAACCACCCAAAAATCCCAAAATTACCAAATTCCAGAATTCCCACAAAATTCCTAAAAAATTCCCAAGAAAAAAGACCAAAATTTCACAAAACTGTCACAAAAAACCCCAAAATTCCACAAAAATCCCATAAAAAACGCTCAAAATTTCTCCAAATTCACCCAAAATTTTACCAGAATTTCTCCCAAAATAAGAAATCCTCAAAGGTCCCAAAATCCCAAAAATTCCACCCAAAAATCCCAAAATGATTAAGTCCCAAAATTCCCAAAAAATTCCCTTAAAAATGCCCAAATTAAAAAAAAAAAAAATCCCACCAAAAATGACCCAAAATTTCATCAGGATTTCTCCCACAACTCCACCAAAATCAGAAATTCTCAAAGGTCCCAAAATCCCCAAAATTCCACCCAAAAACCCCAAAATTATCAAGTCCCAGAATTCCCAAAAACTCCCCAAAAAATTGCAGGAAAAAAGAGCAAAATTCCACAAAAATCCCACAAAAAAGGCCCAAAATTACAGAAAAATCTGACAGAAAATGCCCCCAAATTCATTCAAATTCACCCCAAATTTTACCAGAATTTCTCCAAAATTCCACAAAAATCAGAAATTCTCAAAGGTCCCAAAATCCCCAAAATTCCACCCAAAACCCCAAGAATTCCAGAAAAGTTCCACCCAAAAAGTCCCAAAATTCCACAAAAATCACCCCAAAATGCCCAGAATTCTTCCAAATTCACCCAAAATTTTACCAGAATTTCTCCAAAATTCCACAAAAATAAGAGACCCCCAAGAGGCCCAAAGTTCCCAAAATTCCACCCAAAAGTCCACAAAAATTCCGACCAAAATGCCTCCAAAATCCCAGAAAAATGCCCAAAATTGTAGAAAACCCAGCAAAAAAAAACCCCAAAATTCCACCAAAATCAGAAATTCAGAAAAAAAACTAAAATCCAAAAAATTCCAACCAAAAAATCCCCAAATGATCAAATCCCAGAATTGCCAAAGAATTCCCAAAAAATTTCCAGGAAAAAAGAGCAAAATTCCACAAAAATCTCACAAAAAAAACCCCAAAATTAAAAAAAAATCCCACAGAAAATGCCCCAAAATTCATCCAAATTCACCCAAAATTCCACCAAAATCAGAAATTCTCAAAGGTCCCAAAATACCCAAAATTCTACCCAAAATTCCAGAAAAATTCCCACCAAAAATGCTCAAAAATATCCCAAAATTGCAGAAAATCCCACCCAAAAAGGTCAAAAATTCACCCAAAATCCACCCAAAATTCTACAAAAATCAGAAATTTTCAAAAGCCCCAAAATCCCAAAAATTCCCAAAAAATCCCCCTAAAAAGGCACAAAATTCCACCAAAATCCCACAAAAAACAACCAAAATTCACCCAAATTCCTCCAAAATTCCACCAAAATTCCTCCCAAAGTAGAAATTCACAAAAGTCCCAAAATTCCAAAAATTCCACTCAAAAGTCCCAAAACAATCAAGTCCCAAAATTCCCAAAAATTCCCAAAAAATTTCAAGAAAAAACCAGCAAAATTTCATAAAATTCCCACAGAAAATGCTCAAAATTCACCCCAAATTCCACCAAAATTCCACCAAAATCAGAAATTCACAAAAGTCCCAAAATCCCAAAAATTTCACCCAAAATTCCACAAAAATTCCCAGCAAAAAAACCAAAAAATCCTCCCAAAAAGCCCCAAAATTGCAGAAAATGCCACTAAAAGAGCCCCAAAATTCCAAAAAAAATTCTCCCAAAAGTTCACAAAAATCAGAAATTCTCAAAGGTCCCAAAATCCCAAAAATGCCACCCAAAAATTCCAAAATTCCAAAAAAATTCCCCCCAAAAAGGCCTAAAATTAAAAAAAAATCCCACAAAAAAGCCCAAAATTCATTCAAATTCACACCAAATTCCACCAAAATTTCGCCCAAAATTCCACCAAAATGAGAAATCCTCAAAGGTCCCAAAATCCCCAAAATTCCACCCAAAATTCCAGAAAAATTTGAAAAAAATTCCACCCAAAAAGTCCCAAAATTTCACAAAAATCTCATAAAAAGAGTCCAAAATTCATCCAAATTCACCCAAAATTTTACCAGAGTTTCTCCCAAAATTCCACAAAAATCAGAAATTCTCAAAGGTCCCAAAATCCCCAAAATTCCACCAAAATTCCCACCAAAAAGCCCAAAAATCCCCCCCCCAAAAAAACCAAAATTGTAGAAAATGCCACTAAAAGAACCCCAAAATTCCATTAAAATTTCTCCAAAATTCCACCAAAATCAGAAATTCTCAAAGGTCCCAAAATCCCCAAGATTCCACCCAAAAATCCCAAAATTCCCAAAAAATTCCCCCTAAAAAGGCCTAAAATAAAAAAAAATCTCACTAAAATGCCCAAAATTCATCCAAATTCACCCAAAATTCCACCAAATTTTCTCCAAAAATTCCACAAAAATCAGAAATTTTCAAAGGTCCCAAAATCCCCAAAATTCCACCCAAAATTCCACAAAAATTCCAAAAATATTCCACGTAAAAACGTCCAAAATTCCACAAAAATCCGCCAAAAATGCCCAAAATTCATCCAAATTCACCCAAAATTCTACCAGAATTTCTCCCAAAATTCCACCAAAATCAGAAATTCTCAAAGGTCCCAAAATCCACAAAATTCCACCCAAAATTCCACAAAAATTCCCACCAAAAAAACCAAAAATCCAGAAAAAACCAAAATTGCAGAAAATCCAACCAAAAAACCCCCAAATTTCACCCAAAATTTCTCCCAAAATTCCACAAAAATCAGAAATCCTCAAAGGTCCCAAAATCCCAAAATTCCACCCAAAATTCCCAAAAAATTCCCAACAAAATGCCCCAAAAATCCCAGAAAAAAACCCAAAATTGTAGAAAATCCAACCAAAAGAACCCCAAAATTCCATTAAAATTTCTCCAAAATTCCACAAAAATCAGAAATTCTCAAAGGTCCCAAAATCCCCCAAATTCCACCCAAAAATCCCAAAATTCCACAAAAAAATTCCACCTGAAAAGGCCAAAAATTAAAAAAAAATCCCACAGAAAATGCCCCAAAATTCATCCAAATTCAGCCAAAATTTTATCAGAATTTCTCCCAAAATTCCACCAAAACCATAAATTCTCAAAGGTCCCAAAATCCCAAAAGTTCCACCCAAAAATCCCAAAATTCGAAAAAAAATCCAGCTAAAAAGGCCTAAAATTCCACAAAAATGCCACAAAAAACGCCCAAAATTCATCCAAATTCATCCCAAAATTGCACCAAAATTCACCCAAAATTCCACCAAAATCAGAAATTTTCAAAGGTCCCAAAATCCCCAAAATTTCACCCAAAATTCCACAAAAATTCCCAGCAAAAAAACCAAAAAATCCCCCCAAAAAAGCCCCAAAATAGCAGAAAATCCCACCCAAAAAAAGACACAAAATTCACCCAAAATTCCACCAAAATCAGAAATTCCCAAAAGTCCCAAAAGTCCCAAAAATTCCACCCAAAAATCCCAAAATTAAAAAAAAATTCCCCCCAAAAAGCCCTAAAATTTAAAAAAAAATCCCACAGAAAATGCCCAAAATTCATTCAAATTCACACAAAATTTTACAAAAATTTCACCAAAATTTCACCCAAAATTCCACCAAAATCAGAAATTTTCAAAGGTCCCAAAATACCCAAAATTCCACCCAAAATTCCCAAAAAATTCCCAACAAAATGCCCCCAAAATCCCAGAAAAATGCCCAAAATTGTAAAAAATCCAACCAAAAAACCCCCAAATTTCACCCAAAATTTCTCCCAAAATTCCACCAAAATCAGAAATTCTCAAAGGTCCCAAAATCCCAAAAATTCCACCCAAAAATCCCACGAGAATTCCCTGAAAAAAACCCCAGAAATCCCAAAAAATTCCCTCAAAATCCCCCCGGAATCGGCCTCAAAGAGCCTGGAACTGCCCAGGTGTGCCCAGGTGTGCCCAGGTGTATCCCAGGTGTGCCCAGGTGTGCCCCAGGTGTGCCCCAGGTGTGCCCAGGTGTATCCCAGGTGTGCCCAGGTGTGCCCAGGTGTGCCCAGGTGTATCCCAGGTGTGCCCAGATGTATCCCAGGTGTGCCCCAGGTGTATCCCAGCTATGCCCAGGTGCCCCCAGGTGCCCCCAGGTGTGCCCAGGTGCGCCCAGGTGTGCCCAGGTGTATCCCAGCTATGCCCAGCTGTGCCCAGGTGTATCCCAGGTGCCCCCAGGTGTGTCACAGGTGTGCCCAGGTGTGCCCAGGTGTGCCCAGGTGTGCCCAGGTGTGCCCAGGTGTGCCCAGGTGTGCCCAGGTGTATCCCAGGTGTGCCCAGGTGTGCCCAGGTGTATCCCAGGTGTGCCCAGGTGTGTTTAACCATGCCCAGGTGTGCCCAGGTGCCCCCAGGTGTGCCCCAAACCCCCTTTAACCCCTCCCAGGTGTGCCCAGGTGCCCCCAGGTGTATCCCAGGTGTGCCCAAGTGCCCCCAGGTGTATCTCAGGGGTGCCCAGGTGTGTTTAACCATGTCCAGGTGCCCCCAGCTATGCCCAGGTGTATCTCAGGTGCCCCCCAGGTGTGCCTAGGTGCCCCCAGGTGTATCTCAGATGTGCCCAGGTACCCCCAGCTGTGTTTAACCATGCCCAGGTGTATCTCGGGTGCCCCCAGCTGTGCCCAGGTGTGCCCATCACTCACCCCTGGTCCCCAGGTGCGCCCCCAGCTGGTGCAGCCCCCTCTGCACCCGGCCCAGCTGTGCCCAAGTGTGCCCAGGTGTATCCCAGCTATGCCCAGGTGCCCCCAGGTGCCCCCAGGTGTGCCCAGGTGTATGTCAGGTGTGCCCAGGTGTATGTCAGGTGTGCCCAGGTGTATGTCAGGTGTGCCCAGGTGTATCTCAGGTGTGCCCAGGTGCCCCCAGGTGTGCCAGCTGTGCCCAGGTGTATCTCAGGTGCCCCCAGGTGTATCCCAGGTGTGCCCAGGTGTATCTTAGGAACCCCCAGGTGTGCCAAATGTGCCCAGGTGTATCTCAGGTGCCCCCAGGTGCCCCCAGGTGTATCTCAGGTGCCCCCAGCTGTGCCCAGGTGCCCCCAGGTGTGCCAGCTGTGCCCAGGTGTATCTCAGGTGTATCTCAGGTACTCACCCCTGGCCCCCAGGTGCGCCCCCAGCTGGTGCAGCCCCCTCTGCACCCGGCCCAGGTGTGCCCAGGTGCTCCCAGCTGTGCCCAGGTGTGCCCAGGTGTATCCCAGGTGTGCCCAGGTGTATCCCAGGTGTGCCCAGGTGTATCCCAGGTGTGCCCAGGTGTATCCCAGGTGTGCCCAGGTGCCCCCAGGTGCCCCCAGGTGTGCCCAGGTGTATCTCAGCTGTACCCAGGTGTATCTCAGGTGTGCCCAGGTGTATCCCAGGTGCCCCCAGCTGCCCCCAGGTGTGTCCAGGTGTATCCCAGGTGTATCCCAGCTGTGCCCAGGTGTATCTCAGGTGTGCCCAGGTGTATCTCAGGTGCCTCCAGGTGCCCCCAGGTGTGCCCAGGTGTATCTCAGATGTGCCCAGGTGTCTCTCAGGTGTGCCCAGGTGTATCTCAGGTGTATCTCAGATGCCCCCAGGTGTGCCCAGGTGTATCTCAGGTGTCCCCAGGTGTCTCTCAGGTGTGCCCAGGTGTATCTCAGGTGTATCTCAGATGCCCCCAGGTGTGCCCAGGTGTGCCCAGGTGTGCCCAGGTCTATCCCAGGTGTGCCTAGACGCCCCCAGGTGTGCCCAGATCTATCCCAGGTGTATCTCAGATGCCCCCAGGTATGCCCAGCTGTGCCCAGGTGCCCCCAGGTGTGCCCAGGTGTATCTCAGGTGTGCCCAGCTGTGCCCAGGTGTGCCCAGGTGCCCCCAGGTGCCCCCATCACTCACCCCTGGCTCCCAGGTGCGCCCCCAGCTGGTGCAGCCCCCTCTGCACCCGGCCCAGGTGCCCCCAGGTGTGCCCAGGTGTACCCAGGTGTATCTCAGGTGTGCCCAGGTGTATCCCAGGTGTGCCCAGGTGTGCCTAGGTGCCCCCAGGTGTGCCCAGGTGTATCCCAGGTGTGCCCAGGTGCCCCCAGGTGTGCCAGGTGTGCCCAGGTGTATCTCAGCTGTACCCAGGTGTATCTCAGGTGTGCCCAGGTGTATCCCAGGTGCCCCCAGCTGCCCCCAGGTGTGCCCAGGTGTGTCCAGGTGTATCCCAGCTATGCCCAGGTGTATCTCAGGTGTGCCCAGGTGTATCTCAGGTGCCTCCAGGTGCCCCCAGGTGAGCCCAGGTGCCCCCAGGTGTGCCCAGATGTATCTCAGGTGTGCCCAGGTGTGCCCAGGTGTATCCCAGGTGTGCCCAGGTGCCCCCAGGTGTGCCAGCTGTGCCCAGGTGCCCCCCTCACTCACCCCTGCTGCCCAGGTGCGCCCCCAGCTGGTGCAGCCCCCTCTGCACCCGGCCCAGGGCCCCGCCCAGCCTGGCCACGGCCTCGGGGGCGAAGCTCAGCCTGGGGGGGGGAGGGGCGGCGGCCACGCCCTCCTCGGGCCCCGCCCACGCCTCTGCAACTCATCAAATATTCATATATGCTAATTAGAACATAATCATGCAAACGAGATGCAAATTCCCACCCAAATTTTCTCCTTAAAAACGGCCCAAAACGCCCCAAAATTTTCCATTTTTTCCCCCAAAATTTCAAATTTTCTCCCCTAAAACTCCTGGAAAATCCCCAAAATCCCAATTTTTCTGAACCCCAAAGCCACAAATTTCTGGTTAAAATCTCAAATTTTCCACTAAAATTCCAAATTACCACCACAAAAATACCAAATTTTTCCCTAAAATGACCCAAAATTCCCAAATTTCCCACCCAAAATCCCCAAGTTTTCCCCCAAAACCCCAAATTTTGCCCCCAAATCCCAAATTTCCCCTGAAATCCCCCAAAATCCCCAATTTCCCCCCCAAAATCCCCAATTTCCCCCCCAAAATCCACAAAATTTTCCCCAAAATCCCCAAATTTTGCCCCCAAATTCCACAAATTTCCCCAAAATTTCCCCCCAAAATCCCCAAATTTCCCCCCAAACCCCCAAATTTCCCCCAAATTTTCCCCAAAAATCCCCAAATTTCCCCCCAAAATCCCAAATTCCCCCAAATCCTAAATATTCCCCAAAATCCCTAAATTTCCCCTGAAATCCCCCAAAATCCCAAATTTCACCCCTAAAATCCCCACATTTCCCCCAAATTTTTCCCCAAAAATCCCCAAATTTCGCCCCCAAAATCCCCAAATTTCGCCCCCAAATTCCCCAAATTTCGCCCCAAATCCTCAAATTTCCCCCAAAATCCCCCAAAAATCCCAAAAGTTCCCACAAAATCCCAAAACTTCCCCCAAGTTTTCCCCCAAAATCCCAAAATTTTCCCCAAATTCCCCGAATTTCTCCCAAAATCCCAAATTTCTTCTAAAATCCCCAAATTTCCCCCTAAGATCTCCAAATTTTCCCCAAAATCCCCAAATTTCCTCCAAATTTTCCCCAAAAATCCCTAAATTTTCCCCCAAAATCCCCAAATTTCCCCCCAAAATCCCCAAATTCCCCCCAAATTTTCCCCAAAATCCCAAATTTTCCCCATTTCCCCCCCAATCTCCCCTCCCCCGCTCACCTCTCCTCTCGGGGTCCCCGGGGGGGTTCGGGGGGGGCTCGGGGGGATCCCCTGGGGGATCCCCGGGGGGCGGGGCCAAAGCCCCTCCCCCACTCCCGGCCCCGCCCCCTTCGCCGCCGTCGCAGCGGCGCAGCAGGGCCTGGACCTCCGAGTCCAGCTGGGGGGGAAAGGGTTAAAAATGAGCCAAAAGAGCCCAAAATTGACCCAAAAAATCCCAAAATTGAGCCAAAAAACCCCAAAATTGACCCAAAAATCCCAAAATTGAGCCAAAAAACCCCAAAAATGACCCAAAAAACTCCAAAATTGACCCAAAATCCGACCCCAAATCCAGGTGGGGAGGAAAGGGTTAAATATGAGCCAAAAGAGCCCAAAATTGACTCAAAAATCCACCCAAAATTAACTCAAATTCAGGTGGGGAGGAAAGGGTTAAAAATGAGCCAAAAACCCCCAAAATTGACCCAAAAGTCCCCAAAATTGACCCAAAAACTGATCCTGAATCCAGGTGGGGAGGAAAGGGTTAAAAATGAGCCCAAAAAGCCCAAAATTGACCCAAAAATCCCCAAAATTGACCCAAAACTGACCCCGAATCCAGGTGGGGAGGAAAAAGTTAAAAATGAACCAAAAACCCCAAAATTGACCCAAAAATCCACACAAAATTAACTCAAATTCAGGTGGGGAGGAAAGGGTTAAAAACGAGCCCAAAAAAGCCCAAAATTGACCCAAAAAACCCCAAAATTGACCCAAAAATCAACAAAATTGACCCAAAAAAGGCCTCAAATTCAGGTGGGGAGGAAAGGGTTAAAAATGAACCCAAAAAGCCCAAAATTGACCCAAAAATCCCCAAAATTGACCCAAAAAACTCCAAAATTGATCCAAAAATCGGCCCCGAATCCAGGTGGAGAGGAAAGGGTTAAAATTGCGTCAAAAAAGCCCAAAATTGACCCAAAAATCCACCCAAAATTGACCCAGAATCCAGCCCTGAATCCAGGTGGGGAGGAAAGGGTTAAAAATGAACCCAAAAAGCCCAAAATTGACCCAAAAAAGGCCTCAAATTCAGGTGGGGAGGAAAGGGTTAAAAATGAGCCAAAAAAGCCCAAAATTGACCCAAAAATCCCCAAAATTGACCCAAAAAAGCCCAAAATTGACCCAAAATCCAATCCCAAATCCAGGTGGGGAGGAAAGGGTTAAAAATGAACCAAAAACTCCAAAATTGACCCAAAAAAGGCCAAAGTTTAACCAAAAAAGCCCAAAATTGACCCAAAAATCCCCAAAATTGACCCAAAATCCAACCCCAAATCCAGGTGGGGAGGAAAGGATTAAAAATGAGCCCAAAAAGCCCAAAATTGACCCAAAAAAGTCCAAAATTGACCCAAAAATCCACCCAAAATTAACTCAAATTCAGGTGGGGAGAAAAGGGTTAAAAATGAACCAAAAAGCCCAAAATTGACCCAAAAAACCCCAAAATTGACCCAAAATCCAGCCCTGAATCCAGGAGGGGAGGAAAGGGTTAAAAATGAGCCAAAAAACCCCAAAATTGACCCAAAAAACCCCAAAATTGACCCAGAATCCAGCCCTGAATTCAGGAGGGGAGGAAAGGGTTAAAAATGAGCCCAAATAAGCCCAAAATTGACCCAAAAACTGACCCAAAAACCAGGTGGGGAGGAAAGGGTTAAAAATGAGTCAAAAACCCCAAAATTGACCCAAAAAACCCCAAAATTGACCCAAAATCCAACCCAGGAATCCCCAAAAACTCCAAGTTTGGCCTTTTCAACCTGGCCCAGGTGTGCCCAGGTGTGCCCAGGTGTATCCCAGGTGTGCCCAGGTGTATTCCAGGTGTATCCCAGGTGTATCCCAGGTGTGCCCCCAGGTGTGCCCAAGTGTGCCCCAGGTGTGCCCAGGTGTGCCCCAGGTGTATCTCAGGTGCCCCCAGCTTGTGCTCAGGTGTGCCCAGGTGTGTCTCACCTGCCCCAGGTGTGTTCAGCTGTGCCCAGAACCCCAATTTTGGCCCTTTTAACCACATTTTTCAGGTGTCTCACCTGCCCCAGGTGTGCCCAGGTGTGCCCCAGGTGTGCCCAGGTGCACCTGGGTGTCCCCTGACCCCATTTCAGGTGTGCCCAGGTGTGCCCACAACTCCATTCCAGGTGTTCCTGACCCCATTTTTGCTCCTTTCAATCCCCTTTTTTTGGGGTTTAACCCATCCCAGGTGTGCCCAGGTGTGCCCAGGTGTATCCCAGGTGTGCCCAGGTGTGTTTTAACCCCCCAGGTGTGCCCAGGTGTGTTTTTACCTGCGCCCAGAAGCGGTTGACCAGGTGCAGGGTGGCGTCGTCGGTGGCCTGGCGCTTCTCCAGCTTCTCGATGCGCTCGCGCAGCTCGTCCTCACACACCTGGCGCTGCTCCAGGCGCTCGGCCAGCTTCTTGTTCCGGAACTGCAGCACCTTGAGATCCATCTCCTCCTGGACAGGTGAGACAGGTGAGACAGGTGAGAGACAAGTGAGAGACAGGTGAGAGACAGGTGAGAGACAGGTGAGAGACAGGTGAGAGACAGGTGAGACTGGACAGGTGAGACAGGTGAGACAGGTGAGAGACAGGTGAGACAGGTGAGACAGGTGAGACAGGTGAGACAGGTCAGACACAGCTTCTTGTTCCGGAACTGCAGCACCTTGAGATCCATCTCCTCCTGGACAGGTGAGACAGGTGAGAGACAGGTGAGAGACAGGTGAGAGACAGGTGAGAGACAGGTGAGAGACAGGTGAGACTGGACAGGTGAGACAGGTGAGACAGGTGAGAGACAGGTGAGACAGGTGAGACAGGTGAGACAGGTGAGACAGGTGAGACAGGTGAGACAGGTGAGAGGTGACACAGGTGTGACACAGGTGAGGCCCAGCTCAGGCAGGTTCCGGTTCCGCACCTGCAGAATCTTCACGTCCATCTCCTCCTGCACAGGTGAGGGGACTGTGCCCAGGTGTGCTTAACCCTGCCCAGGTGTGCCCAAGTGCCCCCAGGTGTGCCCAGGTGTATCCCAGGTGTATCTCAGGTGTGCCCAGGTGTGCCCAGGTGCCCCCAGGTGCCCATCTCACCGTGGAGGAGATTCCCCCCAGGCGCAGGGGCTCGGTCAGGGTGGGGCTTTAACCTCCCCCAGGTGTGCCCAGGTGTATCTCAGGTGTGCCCAGGTCCCCCCAGCTGTGCCCAGGTGCCCCCAGGTGTGCCCAGGTGCCCCCAGGTGTGCCCAGGTGTGCCCAGGTGTGCCCAGGTGCCCCCAGGTGCCCGTCTCACCGTGGAGGAGATGCCCCCCAGGCGCAGGGGCTCGATCAGGGTGGTCGGCGGCTGCTCCTCCCTCGGGGGTCTCTTCTCGGGGGGGCCCCCCCCGGGCTCGGGGGGTCCCCGCTTGGCCCCGACCCCCGCCATGGACACCTGGGGGGGACAGGTGGGGAATTGGGGGGACAGGTGAGGATTTGGGGGGACAGGTGAGGATTTGGGGGGGATTTAAGGGGATTTTGGGGAGATTTTGGGGGTTTGAGAGGGATTTTGGGGGGTCCCCGCTTGGCCCCGACCCCCGCCATGGACACCTGGGGGGACAGGTGGGAAATTGGGGGGACAGGTGAGGATTTGGGGGGACAGGTGAGGATTTGGGGGGAATTTGGGGGCAATTTAAGGGGATTTTGGGGGGATTTAAGGGGATTTGGGGGGGTTTGAGTGGGATTTAAGGGGATTTTGGGGGGTTTGGGGGGAATTTGGGGGATTTTTGGGGGTCCTGAAGGGGATTTGGGGGGGTCTGAGGGGGATTTAAGGGGATTTTGGGGAGATTTAAGGGGATTTTGGGGAGATTTTGGGGGATCCTGAAGGGGATTTTGGGGGTCTGAGGGGAATTTAAGGGGATTTTGGGGGGATTTTGGGGGGATTTTGGGGGTTTTGGGGAGATTCTGGGGGTTTGAGAGGGATTTTGGGGGGTCCCCGCTTGGCCCCGACCCCCGCCATGGACACCTGGGGGGGACAGGTGAGGAATTGGGGGGACAGGTGAGGATTTGGGGGGACAGGTGAGGATTTGGGGGGGATTTAATGGGATTTTGGGGGGATTTAAGGGGATTTTGGGGGGTTTGAGAGAGATTTTGGGGGATTTTGGGGGGTCCTGAAGGGGATTTGGGGGTGTCTGAGGGGGATTTAAGGGGATTTTAGGAGAGTTTTGGGGAAATTTTGGGGGTTCTGGGGGGGATTTGGGGGATCTGAGTGGGATTTAAAGCGATTTTGGGGGGATTTTGGGGGATTTAAGGGGATTTTGGGGGATCCTGAAGGGGATTTGGGGGGGTCTGAGGGGCATTTAAGGAGATTTTGGGGGGATTTAAGGGGATTTTGGGGGGTTCTGGGGGGGTTTGGGGGGAATTTTGGGGGGTCCCCGCTCGGCCCCGACCCCCGCCATGGACACCTGGGGGGGACAGGTGAGAAACTGGGGGGACAGGTGAGGATTTGGGGGGACAGGTGAGGATTTGGGGGGATTTAATGGGATTTTGGGGGGATTTAAGGGGATTTTGGGGGGATTTGGGGTATTTTGGGGGGATTTTGGGGGAAATTTGGGGGATTTTGGGGGGTCCTGAAGGGGATTTGGGGTGTCTGAGGGGGATTGAAGGGGATTTTGGGGAAATTTTGGGGGGTTCTGGGGGAGATTTGGGGGATCTGAGTGTGATTTAAGGGGATTTTGGGGGGATTTAAGGGAATTTGAGGGGATTTTGGGGGGTCCCAACTCCATCCCGACCCCCTCCATGGGCACCTGGGGGGGACAGGTGAGGATTTGGGGGGACAGGTGAGGATTTGGGGGGGATTTAAGGGGATTTTGGGGAGATTTTGGGGGGTTTGGGGGGAATTTGGGGGATTTTGGGGGGTTCTGGGAGGATTTGGGGGGTCTGAGAGTGATTGAAGGAGATTTTGGGGGGATTTAGGGAGATTTTGGGAAGATTTTGGGGGTTCTGGGGGGGATTTGGGGGGGTCTGAGGAGGATTTAAGGGGATTTTGGGAGGGTTTGGGGGAAATTTTGAGGGTTCTGGGGGGGATTTGGGGGATCTGAGTGGGATTTAAGAGGATTTTGGGGGAATTTTGGGGGGTTCTGGGGAGAATTGTGGGGTCTGAAGTGGAATTTAAGGGGATTTTGGGGGGATTTAGGATGATTCTGGGGGGATTTTGGGGGGTTCTGAGGGGATTTGGGGGGTCTGAGGGGGATTTAAAGGGATTTTGGGGGGATTTAAGGGGATTTTGGGGGATTTTTGGGGGTCCCCACATGATCCCGACCCCCGCCATGGACACCTGGGGGGGACAGGTGGGAAATTGGGGGGACAGGTGAGGATGTGGGGGGACAGGTGAGGATTTGGGGGGGATTTAAGGGGATTTGGGGAGATTTTGGGGGGATTTAAGGGGATTTTGGGGGGTCCTGGAGGGGATTTGGGGGCTCTGAGGGGCATTTAAGGAGATTTTGGGGGATTTAAGGAGATTTTGGGCGGTTCTGGGGGGGGAATTGAGGGTCTGAGGAAGATTTAAGGGGATTTTGGGGAGATTTTGGGAGTTTGAGAGGGATTTGGGGGGATTTTGGGGGGATTTAAGGGGATTTTGGGGAGATTTAGGGAGATTTTGAGGGGTTCTGGGTGGGTTTGAGGGCTCTGAGAGAGATTTAAGGTGATTTTGGGGGAATTTTGGGGGGATTTTGGGGGGTTCTGGGGGGGATTTGGGGGATCTGAGGGGGATTTCAGGGGATTTTTGGGGGATTTAAGGGGATTTTTGGGGGTATTTAGGGGGGTTTGGAGGGAATTTTAGGGGGTTCTGAAGGGATTTGGGGGGTCTGAGGGTGATCTAAGGGGATTTTGGGGAGATTTTGGGAGATTCTGGGAAGATTTTGGGGTTCTGGGGTGGATTTGGGGGATCTGAGGAGGATTTAAGGGGATTTTGGGGGGATTTAGGAAAATTTTGGGGGATTTTGGGAGGTTCTGGGTGGGTTTGAGGGGTCTGAGAGAAATTTAAGGTGATTTTGAAGGGATTTTGGAAAAATTTTGGGGGAATTTCCAGGAATTTTGGGGGGCTTTGAGGGTGATTTGTGGAATTTATGAGAATTTGAGAAGATTTTGGGGGGATTTTAGAGAATTTGGGGGGTTTTAGGGTAGTTTTAGGCAAATTAGGGAAAATTTTGGGTTATTTTGAGGGGTCCTGAGAGGATTTTGAGGGGTCTGAAGGGGATTGAAGGTGATTTTGGGTGGATTTATGTTAATTTTTGGATAAATAATTGCAAAAATTGGGGGTTTTTTCAGTTCTTTTCGAGGCTCTGGGGGTTTTTAAAGCAAATTTTGAGCAATTTTCAGTGAAATTGAGGATCCCAGGAATCATTTAAGAGACATTTTTGGTTTTCAGGGGGATTTTTGGGGAGGATTTTGAGAAAGATTAAAGAATTTTGGGGTGAAAAAAGGAAAATTTGGGGATATTTGGGACATGAGGGGGATTGGGGGGGGAGGTCCCAGGACGAGAATTTGTGGAAAATTTTGGAATATCTGCCGAAAACTTCGGAAAATTTTTAGGATTATTTCCTAAATAAGACTTGGGGCAAATTTTGGAGGATTTTGGGGAAGATTTTTGAGGATTTGGGGGAAATTCCCGAGAGATTTTGAGGAAATTTCGGAGCCTTTAAAGCTGCCGGGAGCCTCGGGAGAGATTCGATCGCTCCGGGAACGAAATTTTGGAAGAATTTAAATTTTTTTTAACGACAAAGCGACCTGAGCGTCACGAGATGAAATTAAGGGGATGAGGGGAGGGAATTTGGAGCATTTTGGGCGAAATTTCAGCGATTTTCGGCCCTTTCAGCGCTCGGCGCCGCCTGAGGCGCCAAAATGGCGGCCTGAGGGAACCGTGAGGGGCGAGGGCGGGAACGGCGCCTCGGAGGGGCCCGGGAAGGTTCCAGGGGTTTTCGGGGGTGCTTCCGAAGGGATTTGAGGTGGTTTTGGGTCGATTTCCAGCGATTTTGGGGCTTTTTTGGGGTTTTTTTAAGGGCCCTTCCCGCCTCCCCCCTCAGAGCTCACCGGAGCCGGCGCCGCCGTCAGCGCCCCCTAGCGGCGCGGCGGCACCGCGCAGGCACAAGCCACGCCCACCGCCGACACCGATTGGCTGATTACCCGCTAACCACGCCCCGACTCCCGCCAGCGCGCGTTCTGATTGGTTGCGCTGTCTCGGTCACGCCCATGTCACCATGGTAACGGCGGAAGGGCGGGAAAAGGCCGAGTCGCCGGTTCTTAAAGCGGTAACGGGAAGCTCTTAAAGCGGCGATGGTGGCGGTGGGGACCATAATTGATTTTGGGGGGATTTTGGGGATCCCCCGGGAATTTTGGGGACCCTCCGCGAATTTTGGGGACCTTCAGGGACTTTTAGGGACCCTCGGACCCCCCCAAACCCCTTTGGTGACCTTTTAAGACCTCTGAGACTCCCAGGATGCCCCAAAATCCTCAAATCCCCAAAAGAGACCCCAAAATTCCCCCGGGGATCCCCAAAATCTCGTCAAGCCCCAAAAGCCTCCCCAAAAATCCTCTGGGACTCCTCGATAAACTCTGACCACCACTGAGACCCCAAAATCCCCTTGGGGACACCAAAATCACCCACAGATTGCCCCAAATCCTTTGGGACGCCCCAAAAATTTCTCTGGGAACCCCAAAAGTCCCAAAAATCCTCAAAAAGCCCCAAATTCCACTCACTTTTAAAAGAATCCCAAAAATCTTCCTGGGGACCCTGAAAATTTCTCTGGGAACCCCAAAAATCCTCAAAAAAAACCCCAAATTCCACCCACTTTTAAAAGAACCCCAAAATTTCCCTAAATCGTAAAAAAACCACCCCAAAATCAAAAAAATCCTCAAAAAAACCACCCAAATTTCACCCATTTTTTAAAGAATCCCAAAAATCTTCCTGGGGACCTCCCGAAATCTCTCTGGGAACCCAAAATTCCCCAAAAAACCCCAAAATTTCCAGAAATCCTCAAAAAACCAAAAAAAATCCAAAAAACTCCGCAAAAAACCCCAAAATTTCACCCAATTTTTAAAGAATCCCAAAAATCTTCCTGGGAACCCCAAAAATCTCTCTGGGAACCCCAAAAAATCCCAAAAAACCACCAAAATACCCCAAAATTTTACTCTTTTTAAAAAGAATCCCCCAAATCTTTCTGGGAACCCCAAAATTCGCCAAAAAAACCCAAAATTCCCAAAAATCCTCAAAAAAAATCCCAAAATTTCACTCACGCTTAAAAGAACCCCAAAAATCTCTCTGGGAACCCCAAAATTCCCAAAAAAACCCCAAAATTCTCAAAAATTCTTAAAAAACCCCCCAAAAATCCTCAAAAAAAAACCCAAAATTGAAAAAAATCCACAAAAAACCCCAAATCTTCACCCAACCTTAAAAGAATCCTAAAAATCTGCTGGGACACCCCCAAAACCTCTCAGAGAACCCCAAAATTCCCCAAAATCCACAAAAAAACCCCCAAAAATTCACCCAATTTTTAAAGAATCCCAAAAATCTTCCCGGGAACCCCAAAAATCTCTCTGGGACCCCAAAAAATCCCCAAAAACTACAAAAACACCCCAAAATTTCACCCACTTTTAAAAGGACCCGAAAACCTCACAGAAAGTCCCAAAATTTCCCAAAACCCCCCAAAATTCCCAAAAATCCTCAAAAAAAAAATCCCAAAACTTCACCTATTTTTATAAGAACCCCAAAAATCTCCCTGGGGACCCCAAAAATCCCAAACACGACAAAAAAAAACCCCAAAATTTCACTCAATTTGCAAAGAACCCCAAAACCTCTCAGGGAACCCCAAAATTCCCAAAAAAAACCCCAAAATTTCCAAAAATCCTCAAAAAACCCCCGAAATTCCCAAAAATCCTACAAAAACACCCTAAAACCCAAAAAAATCCTCAAAAAACTCCAAAATTTCACCCATTTTTAAAAGAACCCCAAAAATCTCCCTGGTACACCCAAAAATCTCTCTGGGAACCCCAAAATTCCCCAAAAAACCCCAAAATTTCCACCCATTTTTTAAAGAATCCCAAAAATCTCCCTGGGAACCCAAAAAATCCCCAAAAAAACACCAAAATACCCCAAAATTTTACTCTTTTTAAAAAGAATCCCCAAAATCTTTCTGGGAACCCCAAAATTCCCCCCAAAAATCCCAAAATATCCCCAAATTCCTCAAAACCACCCCAAAATTTCACCCATTTTTAAAAGAACCCCAAAAAATCTCTCTTGGAACCCCAAAAATCCCCCAAACCCTCCTCAAAATCCCCTCCCCCAATCAAAACCCTGCCCCCACTGAAGCCCCGCCCCCACTGAAGCCACGCCCCCACCGAAGCCACGCCCCCTCAAACTCCTCCCCCACCCCAAAATTGGGATTTTCGAACCCATTTTTATTCACGGCAGGAAAAATTTCCGAGCTCCGCCCCCTCCCCCCGGACAGGGTGGGGGAGGGGCGGGAACTTCCCTCAAGACCCCTCCCCCCTCCACCCCATAACTTGGCCCCACCCACTTCCGGCCCAGCACAAAGCACATTTGCATAGATCGGGTTCAAAAGGAACCAATTTTACAACGAGGCTCGTGTGGGGGGAGGGGAAACGAGGGGGGATCCTCCCCTCCCCCACCCCCCCCCCCTCCCACCCCATCCCCCCCTCCCCGACTCCGCCGGGAACGGTCCTGAAAAACAAGATGGCCGCCGAGGAGGTAAGATGGCCGCCAAGATTAAAGATGGCTGCCGGGAGGCAAGATGGCCGCCGGGAATCAAGATGGTCGCCGGAAGTCACGTGAGCGGGGCGTGAGCAGCCAAGATGGCCGCCGCTGTTAACTCGTAGTCAAGATGGCTGCCGGGAATCAAGATGGCCGCCGGGTTTTGATGTCAGCTTTATGTCAAGATGGCTGCCGGGAATCAAGATGGCCGCCGGGTTTTGTGGTTAGTTTGTAGTCAAAATGGCCACCAAGAATCAAGATGGCTGCCGGGCATCGACGAAGTCGGCAGGAGGCAAGATGGCCGCCGGGTCACGCGGTGGTCAAAATCAAGATGGCCGCCAAGAAACAAAATGGCTGCCAAGGTTTTGCGTCTGCTCGCGGTCAAGATGGCCACCAGGAGTCACAGAGGTTGCCAAGATCCAAGATGGCCGCCCGGTGAGGTGTCAATCAGTCAAGATGGCCGCCAAGAAGCCAAGATGGCCGCCAAGAGTCACGGAAGTGGACGAGATCCAAGATGGCCGCCCGGTGAAGAGTCGATCAACCAAGATGGCCGCCAAGATGCAAAATGGCCGCCGGGTCACGTGATAATCAGATCAAGATGGCTGCCAGGAACCAAGATGGCCGCTCCAGAGAAACAAGATGGCTGCCAATTTCAAGATGGCCGCCGCTTGTGACATCATCACCTTCGACACGTCCCATACCCGCTCGCTTTTCAAGATGGCCGCCGGAAATGACGTCATAGATGAGTAAAGTCGGCCATCTTGGATTCTTTGCGGCGGCCATTTTGTGACTCCGCCCCGTTTCACGGCGGCCATCTTGGGGTCACGGCGTCAGCCATCTTGGGGGACGGCGTCGTCGGCCATTTTGAAACCGCTGTCGGCCATCTTGGTTTCGCTCCGGCCTCTCCTCGTCGGCCATCTTGGGGTCACCCAGAGGTCGCGGCGTCGGCCATCTTGGAGTCGCTTCGTCGGCCATTTTGAAACGTGGAGGGCTGAGCGTGTCGGCCATCTTGGGGTCACCCAAAGGTCACTATGGCGGCCATCTTGGAATCCCTCAAAGTTTCACCGCGTCGGCCATATTGGTGCCAATTGTCGGCCATATTGGAATCTCCCAAAGATCACGTGACCGCACCCACGCCTCCCTCCTGTCGGCCATCTTGAGCCCCTCCCGCACCGCCGGCCATCTTCCCCCTTTCCGGCCGCCGCCATCTTGCCACGCCCATCACGTCTTGGCCTTCCTCCCCCTAAGCCCCGCCCCCACCCCGGTGGGCGGGTCCTGCGGCGCCGCCCCTCCCCCGCCCTGGGCGGGGCCTGCGCAGCGCCGGGGGGGCTGCAGCCTCCGAGGGGGCGGGGCTAACGCGGGGGAGCCACGCCCACGCCTCCTCCTCCTGGCGGGGGCGGGGCCGGCGTTAGCCCCGCCCCCTCTCCTCCGCTTGGCCGGGGGTTGTGGGAGGGGCTCCCTGCGCCTGGCCCCGCCCCCGTTGGCGGCGGCCACGCCCTCGTCGCCGCTGTCCTCGGGTGGGCGTGGCCTCCGCCGTGGTTCCCTCTGAAGGGGCGGAGCCAAAGGTGCTCCGGGGCGTGCCCTGGTGGTTCTGGGCGGGGCCGGCGAGGGTGGGCGGGGACTGGGCGGTTTTGACCCCTCCCCTTCCCCGTCCCCGCCCCTTTCGGGCGACGCCATCTTGGGGGGCCGCCCCCGGCGCCGCTTCCGGGGCGGGGACTCCTCCTCGGCCCCGCCCCCCGCTCCCCTCATTGGCCGCCCGCGACGCCGCCTCCGCCGAGGCCCCGCCCCTTCTTGGGCGGGGTTGGGGGCGGGGCGTTGCACGGGCGCGGCCCCGGGGGCGGGGCGTCGCCGCCGCGCCCTGGCCCCGCCCCCTCCCAGCAGCCTCCGCTTGGGCGGGCGTCCCCGGCGGCGCTTGGTGGGCGGGGCCTGGGCGGGCGATGCTAATGAGGTGGGCGTGGCCGGGGCGCCGTCGCGCGGGGGGCGGCGCCGGGCGGCGCGGGAGGCTCCGCCCCCTCTGGAGGAAGGAGGCGGGGCCTCGAGGACGGTGACCAATCGGCCGGGCAGGGTGCGGAGCACTTTGGCCGCCGGCCCCGCCCCCCGGCTCTGCCGGATCTCCACGTCGGCGCTGCGACGGCGCCGGGGGGGCGGGGCCGCCGGGGGGGCGGGGCTTGGCTCCTCATGCCCCGCCCTGTGCGGGGAGGGCGGGGCAGGGGGCGGGGATGACGTCGCGGCGGGCGGCGATGACGTCACGGCGGGGGGAGGGGGCGGGGACGCCGGGGGAGGGGGCGGGGATGTCGAAGGGGGAGGGGGAGGGGGTGATGACGTCATGGTGGGAGGGGGCGGGGGCGATGACGTCACTGGAGGGGGCGGGGTTGACGTCGCGGAGGGCGGGGGAGGGGAGGGGGGCGGCGGTGACGTCGGCGGGGGGCGGGGAGGGCGGGGGCGTGGCTTGAGGGGGCGGCGACGTCGCGGGGGGGCGTGGCCGGCGGCGGCGATGACGTCACGGCGGCGTGGGGCGGCGATGACGTCACCGGGCCGGGCTGCGACGTCGCGGGGGGCGGAGCAGCCTCCGCCGCCGCTGACGTCGCCGATGACGTCATCACGGCCCGCAGGCGTTGGCTGGCGCGAGTCCCCGCCCTCTCGGGGTGGGGTGGGCGGGGCCTGGCCCTGCGCGGTTTCCGGGACGCGGCCCCGCCCCCTCCTTTCGGCTCCGCCCCTCCCATTCTCTCGGCGTGAAGCTCCGCCTCCCCCGGGGCGGCGGCTCCGCCCCCTGTGGTGGTGGCCACGCCCCCTCCGGGCTCTTCCTCCTCCTCCTCGTCCTCCTCCGGCTCTGGCCCCGCCCCCGGGGGGTGGAGCCGGAAGCGGCCCCCGCCCCCCTTGGCCTGGTCGATGTCCTTGCGGGCGGCCTCCACCTGCTCCTGTGGGGGGAGGGGCCAGGTGAGACCCCAGACCCAATTGGGGACACCCAGAGCCAATCAGAAGCCCCCAGACCCAACTGGGGACACCCACAGCCAATCACGAACCCCCAGACCCAATTAGGGACGCCCACAGCCAATCAGAGACTGCCAAACCCAATTCGGTACCCCCAGAGCCAATCAGGAGCCCCCACACCCCATGGGGAGACCCCAGACCCAATTAGGAATCCCCAGAGCCAATCAGGGACCCCCAGACCCAATTTGGGACACCCACAGCCAATCAGGAGACCCCAGACCCAATTGGGGAGCCCCACAACCAATCAGAAGCCCCCAGACCCAATTGGGAACACCCAGAGCCAATCAGGAATCCCCAGACCCAATTGGGGAGCCCCAGAACCAATCAGGAGCCCCCAGACCCAATTGGGGACACCCAGAGCCAATCAGGAGCCCCCAGACCCAATTGGGGACCCCCAGAACCAATCAGAAGCCCCCAGACCCAATTGGAGACAGCCACAGCCAATCAGGAGACCCCAGACCCAACTGGGGACACCCACAGCCAATCAGGAGCCCCCAGACCCAATCGGGGACAGCCAGAGCCAATCAGAAGCCCCCAGACCCAATTGGGAACACCCAGAGCCAATCAGGAGCCCCCAGACCCAATTGGGGACACCCAGAGCCAATCAGTGACCCCCAGACCCAATCGGGGTCAGCCAGAGCCAATCAGGAACCACCAGACCCAATTGGGGACACCCAGAGTCAATCAGGAGCCCCCAGACCCAATTGGGGACACCCAGAGCCAATCAGAAACCCCCAGACCCAATTGGCGACACCCAGAGCCAATCAGGAGCCCCCAGACCCAATTGGGGACACCCAGAGCCAATCAGAAGCCCCCAGACCCAATTGGGAACCCCCACAGCCAATCAGAAGCCCCCACACCCAATTGGGGACACCCAGAGCCAATCAGGAGCCCCCAGACCCAATTGGGGACACCCAGAGCCAATCAGAAACCCCCAGACCCAATTGGCGACACCCAGAGCCAATCAGGAGCCCCCAGACCCAATTGGGAACCCCCACAGCCAATCAGAAGCCCCCACACCCAATTGGGGACACCCAGAGCCAATCAGGAGCCCCCAGACCCAATTGGGGAACCCCAGAGCCAATCAGAAACCCCCAGACCCAATCGGGGTCAGCCAGAGCCAATCAGAAGCCCCCAGAGCCAATTGGGGACAGCCAGAGCCAATCAGGAGCCCCCAGACCCATATAGGAACAGCCACAGCCAATCAGAAACACCCAAACCCAACTAGGGACACCCACAGACAATCAGAAGCCCCCAGACCCCATCGGGAGACCCCAGACCCAATTGGGGACACCCACAACCAATCAGGAGCCCCCAGACCCAATTGGGAACCTCCTGAGCCAATCAGGAGCCCCCAGACCCAATCGGGATAAGCCAGAGCCAATCAAGAACCCCCAGACCCAACTGGGGACACCCAGAGCCAATCAGGAGCCCCCACACCCCATGGGGAGACCCCAGACCCAAATGGGGACCCCCCGAGCCAATCAGGAGCCCCCAGACCCAGTTAGGGACAGCCACAGCCAATCAGGAGATCCCAGACCTAATCAGGACCTCCAGAGCCAATCAGAAGACCCCAGACCCAATTGGGGATACCCACAGCCAATCAGGAGCCCCCAGAGCCAATTGAGGTCAGCCACAGCCAATCAGGAGCCCCCAGACCCGATTGGGGACCCCCTGAGCCAATCAGGAACCCCCAGACCAAATTGGGGACACCCAGAGCCAATCAGGAGCCCCCAGACCCAATTGAGGTCAGCCAGAGCCAATCAGGAGCCCCCAGACCCAACTGGGGACACCCACAACCAATCAGGAGCCCCCAGACCCAATTGGGAACACCCAGAGCCAATCAGGAACCACCAGACCCAATTGGGAACACCCAGAGCCAATCAGGAATCCCCAGACCCAATTGAGGAACCCCAGAGCCAATCAGGGAGCCCCAGACCCAATTGGGGACAGCCACAGCCAATCAGGAGCCCCCACACCCAATTAGGGACCCCCAGAGCCAATCAGAAGCCCCCAGACCCAATTGGCAGCCCCAGAGCCAATTAGGAGCCCCCAGAGCCAATTGGGGACACCCAGAGCCAATCAGAAGCCCTCAGACCCAATCGGGGTCAGCCAGAGCCAATCAGAAGCCCTCAGACCAAATTGGGGAGCCCCACAGCCAATCAGAAGCCCCCAGACCCAATTGGGGAACCCCAGAGCCAATCAGAAGCCCCCAGACCCAATCGGGGTCAGCCACAGCCAATCAGAAGCCCCCAGAGCCAATTGGGGACAGCCAGAGCCAATCAGGAGCCCCCAGACTCAATTGGGGAACCCCAGAGCCAATCAGGAGCCCCCAGACCCAATTGGGGAACCCCAGAGCCAATCAGGGACCCCCAGACCCAATTTGGGGCCCCCAGAGCCAATCAGGGACCCCCAGACCCAATTAAGACCCCCCCCAACCCAATTAAGAT